>NW_007085954.1:0-543 GCF_000164805.1 Carlito syrichta
GATGCCCTTACAACAGAACCTGGGAATCCACCCAGACTTACCAAAACACGGTTGAGGGAGTCCAGCAAAAGTGAGGTGTGCGAGTATGTGAGTGTGAGTGCATGGGACAGAGTTACAAAGGCCACCATGTCTGTGGTCTTTGGCCGGGGCAGGACAGAGGGAAACTGGCAGCACAGCCTGCACGTGGTGGGCAGCATCCCGTGAATTTGGGAGAGGAGGCTGCATTGGAGGACCAGGGGGGAGAGTGAGGAGGGATATCTCGTGGGAGGTTTCCAGGGCGTGATAGGATAAGGGGGCATGCGGTGAGCATGCATATCGCGAGCATGCGTGCGGCACCCCTTATCCTGCAACGTTAGAGAGTTGTGAAAGGGCCCGAGCCGAGCATCTACGGAGCTGTCACTTTGGTGGCCAGGGATCCACCACTGCTATCACCGCCTACTCTGACACGGCCGCCATGCCTCGTAATGGTGTGCCCCCACCCGCTGCACTGCACTCCTTTGTTCTGTCCCTCCTGCCCATGCCGCCAGCCCATGCCCTCCACCC
>NW_007085955.1:0-666 GCF_000164805.1 Carlito syrichta
TGGGAGATGGAGAATTTTCATATACTCCACAACATTAGTTATATTATTAACTTCTTATTAGTGTGTTGGTCAGGGTTTTCCAGATAAACCTGTGATGTGGCTAGAGACAGAGACAGTAACAGAGATAAAGATAGAAATAGATAGAGATAGAGAGATGGAAATATACATATACAGATGCATATACATACAATACATATATAGATAGGTAGAGAAAGATATAATCTCCCTCTAAATAGATGATAGCTAGACAGATATCTACCTGTAGTTATAGATATATAGATAACTATATCTATACTGTAGATAATGGAGCATCTTGCCCTTCATAATTGCATGACCCAATTCTTTTTTTTTTTTTTTTTTTTTTTTTTCATTAATCAGTATTTTTTATTATGGTTTTGGGGGGTACAGTTAAGGGTAGGGGTACAAGGACGTTTCATTCAGGCCCCCTGTAAATAAAAAGTGTTTTCCGATCCCCCGACAGATATTTGCTACTGTTAATCCCATCCCCCTCCCCCCCATAGTTTCCCAGTACCATCCGTCATTTTCTCATAGTATTGCATTGGATGTTCAAGGTCCATTATATGAGTGAAAACACGTGATATTCGGATTTTTGTTTTTGGGAGAGGTCACTCAGTATTATAGACTCTAGTTCCATCCAGGGTTGCA
>NW_007085956.1:0-821 GCF_000164805.1 Carlito syrichta
GGGGCTAGAGGTCCCTCCACCATATTCAGCTAGTTTTTTTTTATTTTTATTTTTATTGTAGAGATGGAATCTCACTATGCTGCCCAGTCTCTTAATGCATTTTCCTATAAGTCCCTCCCTATTTTCCTGGGAATTATATAAATAACATTTAACATTTATGTGACAATGGTGCCCAAGACTGCATTTAAAGCCATTTATTTATTGAAATAGTAATGACAATGACAGTGAGATTCAACCATGCTGATTTGAGGTGTTCCTATTTCAGAGATGGGGTGAAATGCTCTGACCCTCCCTGCCCCATACATGCATTCTCTCTGATGAAATTCCAACCAGTGGGAAGAGGAGATTCTTGAAGTAGCATTATAGGTACCAAAAATGCCTGAAGGGAAGTAACTTGAGAGCCTTCCAAAGAATGGCATGGCTTAGAGTTATTTGCTCTTGTTTTGGAAAACAGGAAGAAATGGTGCTGTTTCACATTTTAGGAACTAAGGTTTAAGGTCACAGTCTGAGACATGGCACTTTCCATTCTCACCAAGTCTGATAAATTTCTGCTGCTAGTATGGATTCCTCAGGGGGCAGAGGGGTACAGGGGACTCAGAGGCTTGACTGGAGTTCTTCTGAGGGCAGCACCGACTCCTTGTAGACACCCATCATCAAGTAAGTCTGCTAATAGACAACTGACCTAACTTTGGGGAAAATAACACTGAAAACAATCTGGAGTAAGTTTTAAGGTGAACTTGACTTACTTGGCAGTCAGAAGATATCAATTTCCAAAGGAACTTTGGCACATGCATGTGCATTACAGAAGACAATCTCTGGTG
>NW_007085957.1:0-763 GCF_000164805.1 Carlito syrichta
GCCACTGCACTCCAGTCTGGGCGACAGAGTGCAACACCAACTCAAAAAAAGAAAGAAAGAAAGAAAGAAAAGTTCAATCTAACTAATCAAGGAGATGCAAATTAAAACTACACTGAGATACCACCTGCTCCAGTCAGAATGGCCATAATCAATAACTCAAAAAATAACAGACGCTGGAGAGGATGTGGTGAAAAAAGAAATAGTTTTAATGATGAGTTGGGCTGTAAAATCAGCTATAAAAAGAATGAAACAGGCCTAATTTCATTGTTCAGTCAAGTGAATGGGAAAGGTGAGGTGCACAGCAAGGAAGAGAAATGGAGTACGTTTTTTCTAGACTGTTCTAGCATCTTAAGTTGTTGCCTATGATCTAGTTGCTGTATTTTGAACATTAATTTTGAATGAGGAAATGAAAGACTTTTTTCTTTAAATTTAATTTCCAGACAGGTTTTTCTCTGGTATACAAGCTGTTTCAGAATGTAACAGTGCCAATCTATAGCCCTGTTTGTTGTCAAGTATAAACATTCTTCGGGACTTTCCACTCATGATGCTATGCTTCTGGAGCTTAGTCTGCCTCACTAATTATTTATTTACTATTACCATAGCATTCACATTGTCATAACCTTTCAGCGGGTACTGCAGGGAACTATTGTAAAGTTTTCTGTTTGAATTTTTTTTTTTTTGAGTTGGAATCTCACTCTGTCATCCAGACTGGAGTTCAGTGGCCGCTCCCAGCCACCACAGGCCTCGACCTGCTGGGCTCTGG
>NW_007085958.1:0-1210 GCF_000164805.1 Carlito syrichta
AGTGGCTGCCACTTTGATACATGCCATGCAGTCCCATGTTCAACACAGCCCATGGCTGGGTTTGGTGGCTCAGAGTATAGTCACAGCACTTTGGGAGGCCAAGGAGAGTGGATTTCTGAGGCTGCAGGTTCAAGATCAGCCCAGGCAACTTGGTGAGACCTCGTCTCTATGAAAAATCAAAACAGCTGGGCATGGTAGCATATGCCTGTAGTTCTGCCACTTGGATGTCTGAGGCAGAAGGATCACTGGAGCCCAGTGGATCAAAGCTGGGATGATCATGAGTGTGCCACTGCACTCCTGCCTGGGCGACAATGTGAGACTCCATCTCAAGAAAAAAAATTAAACACACACACACAGTCCTTCTCATTCCCTGTTGTCTGACACTTCTCTCACTCATATATTCACATGTTTTTCCCACACCCTACAGGCATTCTGCTTAGGTGATCCCAGCACCATGAGATGTTGCCTTAAAACTCAAATAAAGTCTACCCACCAGGATCAAAATGGAAGAGCAATGGGATCTTGTGTAATGAGCCAATAATATCACATGGATCACATCAAGGAATGTGCAAATTAGTACAAGAAGTAGATGTGTAGGCAAGCAGTATTGTTACAGGAATAAGTGTACAAAAGAGATATGTATAAAGTGTTGAAGTACCACAAAGAAAAGTGTGGGCAACTATACTTGGGGAGTTTTAAAAAATAGCAAAGCAAGATGCTTAAGCTGTGTCTTGAAAGATGAGTTGGGAGCCGGGCTTGGTGGCTCAGCCTGTAATCCCAGTGCTTTGGGAGGCTGAGGTGAGTGGATTGCCTGAGCCCGCATGTTCAAGACCCACCTGGGCAACTTGCCAAGACCTCATCTCTACAACAAATCAAAAATTAGCCAGGTGTGGTAGTGCACACCTGTAATTCCAGCTACCTGGAAGGCTGAGGCAGAAGGATCACCAGAGCCCAGCATGTTGAGGCTGTGATGGCTGGGAACATGCCACTGCACTCCAGTCTGGGTGACAGAGTGAGACTCCAACTCCAAAAAAAAAAAAAGAAAGAAAGATGAGTTGGGGGTTTCCAGGTAGAGGAACTGAGGATGACTGGACATTCTGAGTAAACACCATGAGCAGATACAGAAGCAGACACATAGTGGTCAAATGTGGTTAAAACATTGGAAATGTAGAGAGAAAATGACTCATTAATGATGAGAGAGGGTGGGGTC
>NW_007085959.1:0-1193 GCF_000164805.1 Carlito syrichta
CCTATATTTTGGTCCTCAAGCTCTGAGATTCTTTCTTCTGCTTGGGTAATTCTGCTTTCCATGCTTATCAATTTGTTATTTATTTCATTCACAGTATTCTTTATTACTGTTATCTCAGATATCAGCTCCTTCCTAGTTTCTTCTTGTGTCTCCTCAATTCTTTTTAGTCTCTCCATTATTGTTTTGATATCTACATTTGGATTTTGAGACCCTTCATTCTGGGGACTTTTCATTGTTTGTATTCCAAAGTCAATTTTCTCAGTGTCTGCTCTCCCAGGCGTCTGGGAGAGACCCATACTCTTCTTTTGGTTTTTCTTCATTTCTGTAGATTTTTCTCCCTTTACCCCTTTCCCTCCCCCTCTTCAATTCTGTTTTTGAGGGAAGGTGGGGTTGCTTTTATTTCTCTTCTGCAATGACCTGTTCTTCCTTATGAGGGTCTTCTGGTTTTGTTCACTTTTCCCTCTGCTTTACAGTCTGTCTATTCAGCAGTTTGCAGTCTTGGTCCCAGTGTCCGAGTCGGCCCTCTGTATCCCGTCGTCTCCCAAATATGACACTCTTATCATAAGAGATTACTCTCAGAGCTCCTCGTCGTTGTGAAAGCCACTGGAAGCCACGCTGGGTTCCGCGTGCAGAGCCGAGACCTCCGGTGTTCACACAGACCTATAATTCTTTATTATAATTGCCAGCTCTTTATCTAATTCATTTATTAAATTTGAGTTAAGGAGAGTATCACTTTGGTGGTTAGTATAACTTTCTTCTATTAGCACTGAATATTGTTTAGATGTTCTTTCAAATCTTTCATATCTTTCAAATCTTTCAAATCTTTCATTGCAGGCTTATCAAGATTATGTTGATATTGTGGTATTTTGTTCCAAGCAACTACTCTTTGGAAAACTAAGGGTATATCATCTAAATAAAACTTTGGCAGCATTGAAGACCCATTCCCAGTCTGCTTCAGAAAATTTTTACAAGTCCTGTAAAGAATTTCTGCAATTTACTGTTGCTATCCACTCTTTGGCTTTACTTTCTGACACTAACATGTGAACCAGTCGATATAAATAAGAGAACCAGGGTCATAAGTTTGAATATTTAATTTGAATTTTCTAGCAAATTCAGTAATGTCCTGAAGAGGATCCAGGAATTCATTCATAATACCTTTAAGTTCTACTTTTACCCATGGTTGATAAACCAAG
>NW_007085960.1:0-672 GCF_000164805.1 Carlito syrichta
CGTAGCTACTTTGTTCTTGTCTACACAGAGGAAGAAAGAGTGAATGCCACTGGTTCCCTACCAGGTTGTTCAAAGCCTCATTGAATCTGTAGTCACTTCTGGGTGGCATGAACTTAACTGAGCTATGGTGCTCTCTAATCTGTTAACATAAGAAGCTGAATAAAATAAGCTGCATTCAACCCCTCACCCCAGTGTGCTTCCCTCCAGGAAGATTTGAAGTCTTATCACAGGGGTCTGCACTGTGCAGAGCAGTGTGTTTTTGTAAATCTTTCTGTCCGTGCATGGGAGTGTCTGTCATCACACAAGGGTGAACATATCTACACCTCACAAATCTTTTTGTAATATGTTGGAACACTGTAAGCTTGTGACATGTTTGTTCATGTCAAGAACTTGACTGTTGAAGACTTTCTGAAAATGCTTTCTTGTCCCTTAAATTACCTGTTTTCTTTTTGGCATCCACCTAACTAATCTAAGAAGAAACTACCTTTTGCAAAGCTTACAGCCTGTATTCAAGTACATACTGGGGTGGGGGGGCAAAAAATATATACATGTTTTAAGGGATATTATCAATGTATTACTTTTCAAAGCTGAATTGAATTATGGTAGCAAAGTTTAGTATGTCGTTCATAAAAAGATAGCATTTATCAAATGAATGTTAGGATCACCATGCGA
>NW_007085961.1:0-735 GCF_000164805.1 Carlito syrichta
CCTTTCAATTCCATTTCATTGTTCTCCATTCCATTTCATTCATCTCAATTCCATTTCTCTCCATTCCATTCCAATCCATTACATTTCTTTCCATTCCACTCCTCTTCATTTTGCTCCACTCCATTCCTCTTCATTCCATTTAACTACATTTTATCCCATCCCATTCCATTTTCTGCAATTAATTCATCTCTATTCCATTTCTCTCCATTCCATTCCACTCCATTCCAATCAATTCCTCTCAATTTGATTCCATTAAATTCCATTCAATTCCAATCCATTCCACTCCATTCCATTCCTCACAATTACATTTCTTTCCTGCATTCCATTGCATTCCTTTTCATTCCTTTCCATTCCATTCCTCTCCCTTCTATTCCATTTCATTGCACTCAATTCCATTCGCCTGCCTGCCTTCCTTCGTCTCTATTCCATTCATCAATTACATTCCTCTCAATTCCATTTCATTACATTCCATTAATCTCAATTCTATTTGTCTCCATTCCGTTACATTCCATTCCTCTTCAATCAGTCCCATTCCTCTCCAATCCATTCTATTCTATTCCATTCCATTCCACTCCATTTCATCCCAGTCCAATATATTCCTCTCCATTCCATTCCTCTTCATTCCATTCCTTTCCATTTAATTCCTTTCCTTTCCTCTCCATTCCATTCCATTCCATTTCATTCTTCTCTATTCCATTTATCCATTTCATTCCTCACCATCTCATTCCTCTAAAT
>NW_007085962.1:0-404 GCF_000164805.1 Carlito syrichta
ATGGAATGAAGAGTGACGGAATGCAATGGTATGGATTGGTGACTAATGGAATGGAATGGAATATAGTGTATAGGAATGAAATGGAATTGAATGGAGAGTAATAGAATGGAATCAAATCAAATGGAGCATAACTGAATGGGATGGAATGGGATGGATAGCAATGGAATGGAATAGAATAAAATGGAAAGGATAGAAACGGAATGAAATGGAATGTAATGAAATAGATAGAGAGTAACAGAATGAAATGGAATGGAATGGAATGGATAGTAACAGAATCAACTGTAGTGGAATGGAGAGTCATGGAATGGAATGGAGAGCAACGGAATGGAATGGAGAGCAACGGAATGGAATGGAATTCAATGGAATGGAATGGAGAATAACTGAAGGGAATGAAACGTAATGGA
>NW_007085963.1:0-582 GCF_000164805.1 Carlito syrichta
GAGGTTTTTGACAGATTCTCTTGGGTTTTCAAGGTACACAATCATATCATCTGCAAAGAGAGATAACTTGACTTCCTCTTTTCCTATTTGGATATCCCTGATTGCCTTCTCTTCTCTGATTGCTCGAGCCAGGACTTCCAATACTATATTGAACAGGAGGGGTGAGAGTGGGTATCCTTGTCTTGTTCCAGTTTTCAGGGGAAATGGTTCGAATTTTTGTCCGTTAAGGAGTATGCTGGCTGTGGGTTTCTCGTAGATGGCTTTTACTATTTTGAGGTATGTTCCCCGTATGCCTAGATGTTCGAGGGTTTTTATCAAGAGGGGGTGCTGCATTTTATCAAAAGCTTTTTCTTCATCTAATGATATAATTAAGTGGTGGGTTTTTTTGACATCTGTTGACATATTTAATTACATTTATGGTTTTACGAATGTTGAACCAGGCTTGCATCCCAAGAATGAAGCCTACTTAGCCAAGACGGATGATTTTTGAGATGTATTGTTGAATCTGGTTTACTAGGATCTTGTTGAGAATTTTAGCATCTATGTTCATCAAAGATATTGGCCTGTAGTTCTCCTTCTTTT
>NW_007085964.1:0-837 GCF_000164805.1 Carlito syrichta
CTGGACCCGGGTCGCTGGGCCTTGGAAGACGGCAGGGCGAAAAGGACTGAGACTTGAGGCACTTGGCCCGGGGCACCAGGAGGATGGAAATGCGTGAGGTCGGGGTGCTGGACCAGGAGCACCAGGAGGGTGAAAATGTGCAGGGCCTGGGTCACTGTTCTCGGGCACCAGGAGGGTGAAAATACACGAGGTCTGAGGCGCTAGACCCATGGCGCTGGCAGTGCGAAAATGCTAGAAGCCTGGGGCACTGGGCACAGGGTATCGGGAAGGCGAGAATGTGGGAGACCCTGGGTTCTGGGTCCGAGGTGCCGGGAGGGTAAAAATGCATGAGACCTTGAACACTGGGGGACAGAAAGACAGAAGGTCAGCTCGGTCCTGATTTTAACATTCCTGAACAGCACTGATACCATCAGCACTGATAACCGTATGTGTGTGTCATTTATTTATTAATTTAATTTATGTATTTAAATAAATAAAGCAGCTCCAGAGAGTATAACCATAGACTTTTGTCCTCCACTGTAGCAGATGCGACTGAGGTGTCCCCTTCACACAATCCCCACAGCTCCCTTCTCTGGTGCACAGTGGCCCACATGCAGCCTACTTGGGGACACATACTAGCCTAACAAGTCATCTGCATCTCCCTGAGGGATGCTGGGTGGGGAGTGGAAAACCCCAGGATCCCTGGACACAGATGGGCACACACACCCTAAGCTGCTCCCTGGCGAGCTGGATCCATTTCATGAGTGTTGCCTTCAAGCCAGGAGGGAGCACTGAGCCACCAGGTCCCCTTGCTACCGCTGGGAGTCTGAGCTGTGGAAAACAAGAGTCTTTGCTCTC
>NW_007085965.1:0-698 GCF_000164805.1 Carlito syrichta
TAGTCTGAGCACCAGGAGACTCCAGGGTGTGACTCCCAGTCCAAGGGCAGAAGAAGACCTACGTACCAGGCATAGGGCATGCAAGAAGGGAGGGAGCAAAGGGGAGAGGTTTTTTCTCTGTGTTTTGTTCTATCTAGGCCCTCAGGGGATTGGGTGACACCCACCCATGTTGGGAAGAGCAATCTGGTCCACTGAGTCCAATAAGTCAGATAGTGATCACATGTGAAAACCCCTTCCACTCTCACAGACACATTCAGAAATGACATTTAATCTGGACTTCCTGTAGCACAGTCAAGTTGACACATACAATGAGCCATTGCACTGCCTAACACGTGTGACCTGTGAAAGTTTCCAAATGCATGATGAATGTGTGTTCAAGTTTTCTGGAATGATGGGTCCTTTTTTTTTACTTCTCTCGTCCTAAATCAGTCTGTTTTGTTCTGGACATGTTTTCTCCTATAGCCCAGGGAGAAAACTTTCATTTCCCCTTTACATGACTGCCTACAATCATTTACTATGATCCACCGATTCTATCTCAAAGGTCTTTGAGATCCAGTCTGATATCTCCATCCAAGTCCTTAAGGTTACCAATCTGAATGATTACCAGCATCTCTGCGTAATCATCGTTTTCCTCATACTTTTATTCTCTGGTGCGCTAGCCACATTCATTTTAATACCTTGCTAAAGTATCTTTGGTG
>NW_007085966.1:0-918 GCF_000164805.1 Carlito syrichta
GGGCAACTCGGCGAGACCTCATCTCTACAATAAATCAAAAATTAGCTGGGCGTGGTAGCGCACACCTGTAGTTCCAGCTACTTGGAAGACTGAGGTGGAAGGATCACTGGAGCCCAGCAGGTCGAGGCTGCAGTGGCCCCAGCCACTGCACTCGAGTCGTGGCGACTGAGTGAGACCCCAACTCGAAAAAAAAAAAAAAAGATTTCTGATTTAAAGTTTGTGTGAAAATCTAAAAACCAAAATGGTTACTTTTAAATATTTCTAGATTTCTAAAACCAAATGACTCCTTTCTGGATACAATTATGGGAAACTTTCATTGCATCTGTGAAATCATCTCCCATGTACTCATGTACTACAGTAAATTCACAGCTTTTGAACCCTGCAACAAATATATATGTAACAAGCTGTCTGTCATTGTGCACAGTGTCAACTCTCTCTACTGGGTACAAGCAATTTAGTTTCCAAGTATAGAAAATGGAGTTCTGAATGCAGTCTCATTATATGATGTCTCGTTTAACCATGCTTATAGAAATAGACATCTTTACATTTCTTATTGTTACTTTATAGCCTTCCCCACCTACCCCCTCCTCTAGAAGAAAAGAAGAAACTCATGCAAGTTAAACTGAGTTAATAATAATAGCCATAGGGACCAGATTTTGAGCATTTATTATATGTTCACCTACGCTATAAAGAGCTGAATCATTGTAATGTTATTTAACTTGCACAACTGCCCTGTGAGGTGAATACTATCTACATTCCAAGTTTGGGTTAATTTTTCTCATGTTACAAGCAGTCTGGAGGTAACCTGACCATGCCTGTGTGGCAGTTTTATGAAATCATTAATATCCCAGGATCTTTCCAACTTTCTCTTCACCATCCTGGGTATTTAGCTTTTACTATAATGGTCATGACATGGCT
>NW_007085967.1:0-1399 GCF_000164805.1 Carlito syrichta
ATTCACCCAAATGGATCGATTTCTTCTTTCTTTACAAAATAAGTGAATTATCGTAAACCACTTTTACACATCACAGATTTCTGAAAATGATATTTACAACATGATTACTTGCTATTTCATTTACTATTTTATATCAACTGACACATTTTAACACGTACACTTCTGCGCAATTACCAGGGGAAAGATAACCCGAATCAAATTGAAAAATTCCAATAGATACTAGTTCAATATATGTGGTGAAATTAGATACATCTGGTCTATCTTTTATTCTTTTGGATTTATCACTCCTTGTGTATCTTTTCCCATCAAATGAACTTTAGAGGAGGAAACTTAAACTTTTAACAAAAAGAATGTGCCTTAGAAATTTCAAATTCTGCCAGAATTGGTGGCTCAGCCTGTAATCCCATGCTTTGGGAGGCTGAGGTGAGTGGATTGCCTGAGTCCATGGGTTCGAGACCCGCCTGGGCAGGCGAGACCTCATCTCTACAATAAATCAAAAAATCAACTGGGCGTGGTAGCACATGCCTGCAATTCTGGCTACTTGGAAGGCTGAGGCGGAAGGATTGCCGGAGCCCAGCAGGTCGAGGCTGCGGTGACCGGGAACAGCCACTGCACTCCAGTCTGGGTGACAGAGTGAGACTCCAACTCAAAAGAAAAAAAAGAAAAAATTTATAAATCAACTCGTTGTTCACTTGTTTAAAATAGACACTGAAACTCTATAATAGTACTTGATTGCCACTCCAAGAAACCTGAATAATGCATTTTGGAAGACTTGCACACACCCACACAATTCTGGATTAATAGCCAAGCAAACAATAAGTAATGTACTCCTCCTCCAGCAAAAACTCAGTGAAACATCAATCTGACTTTTGCTTAACACTTACTGCTTAATGCTCACACATTCTCCACAACTAAGTGTCCTCTCCCAGAGGCATTTCATTGGAGAATCTCAATCACCTGCTCATTCATTCACAGAAAGAGAAATTTAGTGATGAACAGGATCACAGAGAAGGGGAGAAATGATAACATACCCCACTATGAAATGAAGAGATGATGTAAAGGGGCCTGGTCACTCCAGCTACCGATAACTGGATTGCAATTAAAAGGGACTTTTGTCACTTCTTTGCTGGGCAATGGGGCCAATTACCTAAAACCCTTTGCTAGAATTTAGACCCATACCAGAGCAAGGTTCTTCAGGAAAACTCGGATGATTACTTTTGACAAATGTTCTACTTGAGCATAGTGTAGTTACTCAAATCCTTTTAAAAATGACTACACTTAGAGCAAAACAATCTTTAAAAAGTCTACCCAAAAACACATTCTTGTCCCCCCAACACACACACACACCCACACACCCTCGCTGTGTGCAGTCAGCTTTCTGTTGGGCCAATTTACCGCA
>NW_007085968.1:0-978 GCF_000164805.1 Carlito syrichta
GACAGATGGCCTGCACTCATTCTGTGAACACTAGTAGCTCTGCAAGGCCAGTAAGAGTGTTTGGCTTTCAAAGTAGTCACTTACTGGACCTTCATATTTTTGAAGCCAAATTAATGTCTCAGCCATGGTGTTCTGGTTTTATTTTCCTCCTGGGCCTGTGTATTCCTAAGACATCTCCTCATCATGTACACACATGACTTATTTTTCCTCATCATGGAGACTTGAGTGACCATTCTCACAAATGCCAGCTTAGTGAGGCACTAGCTTTGATTTTAAAATGGCTTAGCAAAGAGCGGCAGATATGTATCCACATTAGAGGACATTTACTTCCTTTCTACCCATTAACAGGGTATTTACTTCCTTTCCCAAATTTCTTAAAGGGCTACCGCCCATAATTGTTAAAAACAAAACAAAAATTAAAATTGTGCTTTCCGGTTATACGCTTTTTACTTTTTTATTTTATTTTTTGAGTTGGAGTCTCACTCTGTTGCCCAGGCTGGAGTGCAGTGGCACACTCACAGCCATCCCAATGTTGACTTGCCAGGCTCAGGCGATCCTTCTTCTTCAGCCTTCCCAGTAGCTAGAACTACCAGCTCATACTACCATGCCCCACTAGTTTCTTGATTTATTGTAGAGACAGGTCTCTCCAAGTTGTCCAATTGGGTCTTGAACCCACAGGCTCAGGGATTCCACTCACCCCAGCCTCCCAAAGTACTGGGCTTACAGGCTGAGCCACTGAGCCTGGCCTGTTATACACTTTAACAAGAACAAAATAAACATGCATTAAATTATAAGACATCAGACTAAAAAAATTAACTCACAAAATGTTAAATGTATCATCTTCATGACTGTCAAAGGAGAGAAGACTGCTGGGACTTAGTTGCACACAAAAATTAGTGCATTTGGTAGGATGTCATTGCTTACAGGGAGAGAGTCTGATCAAATGGGCTTGACATACTTTTCACCTCACACTTCTGG
>NW_007085969.1:0-610 GCF_000164805.1 Carlito syrichta
CACCTGTCATCCAGCTACTCCAGAGGCTGAGGTGGAAGGATCACCTGAGACCAGGAGGTTGAGGATGAAGTGAGCCGTGATCCTGACCCTGCACTCCAGCCTAGGTAACAGAATGAGATCCCGACTCAAAATAATAATAATAACTACTATAATAATAATTGATAATGATGGTATGATGAGAGACCAGATCATCCCTGAAACTCTCAAGAATTTCCTCATATTCTTTTCATCTCTCTATATATTTTCTTGACTTCTTAGTCTTCTCTCATTTTATTTTTCTTTTAAATATAAAAAGAAAAATTTTCCCGGAGTTTTTCATGGATTGAAAGTCAAAATTAGTGTCCTTGCCTTGGGGCAAGGTCATTTCTGAGGGACTCGGAACAGAGTCAAGGTGTGAAATGAGGCAACGTGGAGAGGGAGTCACCTCAGGGGGCTCTTTAGGGCCCTGCTTCCCTTGCTGGAGTAGGAATCCCATTGTTTAAAGATAACAGAGCCACTTTAGACCAAGCATATACAACTCACAGCCTGCAGGCCTCATGCAACCCAGGACAGCTAGTCGTGCAGCTCCAGAAACTCTTTATACATTATGTGTTTTTTCGTGTTTATTTTC
>NW_007085970.1:0-703 GCF_000164805.1 Carlito syrichta
GAGGTCATATGGTCACCTTTGAAGTGCTCCCCTTGGGAAGCTATGCACTGATGCCAGTGCCTAGTACACCCAGCAGAGCAATTTTGGAACTCTTTCTGGAATGGTCATCAGGGTTGTCATCGTATTCCCCTTGATGTCCTGAATGTCATCAAAATATCTTTCTTTCAATATTTCCTCTATCTTTGGGTAAATAAAAAAGTCACTGAGGACAAGGTCAGCTGAGTAGGGTGGGTGTTTCAATACAGTTATTTGTTTACTGGCTAAAAACTCCCTCATTGTGTTGCACAGGCTGGTGCACTGTCATGATGCAAGAGCTCCTTCAGGACCATATTTTTACACACCTTTCTCATGCCAAGAGCTTCCTGACTGTTTCTCTATCAATGTTTATTTGGTCTGTTATGCTTCTCACAGTCAGCCGGCGATTTTGACACACAGTTCAACCCACTTCTGTACTATTTTCACAAGTTCAGCTTGTTTCTGGCCATCTGCCCTCTCTTCATCAGTGATGCTTTCTGTCCCTTGAGAAAATATTTTAATCCATGTGTACACTGCGATTTTTTCACGGAATTATCCCCATGAAATTGGACTAACATGGCACTGATTTCACTTCCATTCCTGCCAAGTTTAATAAGAAACTAAATTTTTGTTTGTCACTCTCACAATTTCACGATGGCATACCAAAGTGTGCTACATAATGAACGCC
>NW_007085971.1:0-660 GCF_000164805.1 Carlito syrichta
CCAGTGTAACACGTAACCAGGGGCAATAAACAGGCACCAAGAAAAACTCTTCTCTAGATATTTGGGGTCTAAGGTTGCACCCAGGATCCACCAAGAAGGACTGAACACAAACTCCAAAACAACCATCAGTACCACCAATATATTCTGTTGTGGTATGTGACTTCATGTGCACAACCAGGTGCTTAAAGAAAACTAGATATTTCTTCCAAAAGACCCGCATGAAGTTCTAGAATGTAGTATTTCAATCCACTTCTTAATATGCCTTTTTGCAACTATGAGAATTTGCACTCTAAAAATAGGTTAACGATAAGTATAGTGGCCAGTACTCACGATGTTACATTTTATCTCATGTATTCATTTTCACTAATCATTATTAAATTCCATCTCACGGGCAAGGAAACCAGGATGGAGGAACATGTCAAGGTCAAATAACTTCACACGTAGCCAGGTGAGATTCAGACCTGACTACAAAGCCCACGACAATGTCACTCTATTAAGAACAGCGAATTTCGCAGCAACCTGGATGGAATTATAGTTTATAACACTGAGTGACCTCTCACAGAAAGAAAGTTCTGAGCATCACATGTTGTCTTTCATAGGTGGACCTTGAACACTACCGTAATACTATAACCATCTGATTGACAGTGGCAGAAAACTATG
>NW_007085972.1:0-988 GCF_000164805.1 Carlito syrichta
CTGTCTTAATTGGATGGTGAGTAGAAAACCACTTGCTAGTTTCTGGAAATGTAAATTGACAGACTTCAATCACTTCTGTTCAATTTGGAATTAAAGTTGGGGATTAAAAATACTTGAGCGAAAAACCTCTAAACCCAGTTCAATGATGAATGAATCACCAGAAAATCTCCATTGAGGGACCTTCCACAGAAGTCATGAGCAGCACTCCTCAGAAAGGTCAAAAGGGTCAAGGTCATCCAAAACAACAGAAGTCTGAGAAATGGTCACAGCCAAAGGGGATGCGGAGGAAACAAGATGGCTGAGTGTAATTTAGATCTTGGATGGACTCATGGAATGGAAAAGGGACATTAGGAAAAAACTGAGGAAACTTGAATACAGGTTGGGCTTTAGTTAATAATAATAATGTACCAATATGGATTCAATAATTATGACAGATGTACTGTACTCATGTAAGACATTAATAATGATGGAAGCTGGTGATGGGGTCTGTGGGAACTCTGTATGCTGTTATTATAGTTTTCCTGTAGATTTAAAAGGACTGTAAGTTAAAGTTACTTTTTAAAAATTGGGAATAAATTTTGCAGGAAAGAGTTTCCGCCATAAGATTAATGTGTAGAGCCCCAATGCTACCGTTTGACTAGGGATGGAAGGCCTGCATTCTCGGATGCCCATATTCTCTCTAGTCACTAGTACTGGAGTGTAGCTCAGATGCAGCATCTTAAAACTTAACTGTGGGTCTGTGGATCTTGTGTCCATCTGTCTCACTGTCGTGTACTCAATCGAGGTCAAAGAGGCAAGAAAACTAATGTTTTTTCAGTATCCACCGTGTCCCAAACGTGTACTGGATTTCACTAAAGTTCACACATCCAATTAGAAGCCTATGGAAAAGGCCTGTCATTTCCACAGATGAGAAAAGCTGAGATTTGCCCAAAATCACACTGATGTTTACCGGCAGGCCACAGGAGCACCTTGGTTGTTACTGACTCCG
>NW_007085973.1:0-799 GCF_000164805.1 Carlito syrichta
GTTAACAGAAAAAACCTTGTACATTTTTATTGACTTCAAAATATCTCTATGGATGATTTTATTTACATTGTCAATGCATGTGACTTAAAAAAACAGATTAGAGCTATTTTGAGACTAATTTTCAATTCTCTAGTCAATTTTTATTCTTAGTATATTTTACTGCAATAATCAAAACAGAGTTTTGCATGACATGTTCATACCCTTAGTAGCTAAAATTGCTTAAAACTGAAGAGAAATAGAATAAGCTAAAAATATCTTCCTAGTTTTCTTCCTTTTCACCTTCTGAAATTGCTCTGTTTCTGCTTTATCTCTATATTTCTTCTGTGAAATAACTAACTCTGTTTCCGAGTACAGCACTTAATTAAAAAATTAACTTTTCCCCCCTTTAAACCCTTAATTAAGCATACAGATCACAGTCTGATTTATGGCCTGCTGTTTAACAGGACTACAAAATGGAAAAAAAATAATTTATGAACTGTAAATAAAGCTTTGCTTGCAAATATCTTTTTATGCATATGTGATGTAATCAGGATTTCAACATTGCTAACAGCTTTTGGCTTAATTTCAAAATTACATATTAGGTTTCTTTAGTTAGACAATAATTCAATCCCACATTTAGTGAATAAAAAGGGAAATTACATGCTGCTAAGTTCATCTTTATGTGAAAAAATATTCTTAGTTTACAAAGAAGACTAGAATTCTGATTATAACTACTGTCTCCAACATAATAATCTAATGGAATCTTAGTCATATTACTGATACTCAGCTTCTCTGATTCTGTTTAGAAAAGGGTTACTTG
>NW_007085974.1:0-542 GCF_000164805.1 Carlito syrichta
CCCCCCAAAGTACTGGGAGTAATTACAGGTGTAAGCCACTGCACTCGGTGTGAGTAGCCTTTGTAATACTGCAACCGGGTTCTGGCTGCAACACCCTCCTGCAATGCTTTGCTCCTTTTCCTAGGAAGGATTCAAGCTTTTCGGCTATATTGACTTCGACTTACACCCTTTCGATAGCAAAACCTTGTCTTTACCAAAAATAAAATAAATAAATATTCAGGCATGGGGTGATACATGCCTGTAGTCCCAGATACTTGGGAGGCTGAGGTGCCGAGGCGGAAGGGTCACCTGAGCCCATGAGGTAGAGGTGGTGGTGAGTTGAGATTGTGCCACCGCACTCAACCTGAACGACAGAGTGAGATGACCACTCTAAAAATAATTACTTCTACATTCTATATCCTGAGTGGCACGAGGTCAGACCAGGTACACCCATATTTGTAGTGTTCCAAAATGTCAGAATTTTACCGAGGCTGGTGTGATCTTAAAAGCCACAAGCTACACGGTGTTCCCGAGGAGACAACGCTACATCGTACTTCCCTTTT
>NW_007085975.1:0-587 GCF_000164805.1 Carlito syrichta
TGTATCTGGGCCCCAGCCTGGGCCACAGAGCCTGACCATTTCTCCAAAATAATCAGAATCCTACAGATTCTCAACTGAGTATGCTGTGCTCCAAGGGTGACTGGCTTTAGAGACAGAAAAAATGGGACTTGGGTGTAAGAAATGTACCCGGGTGAGGGATGTGTCCCTGGTCTTTCTTGGCATAGGTACTCGTTGCCGAGTAAGGGGTACATTTCTCACTACGGAGAGGGGAGTCAGCAGGAACCCAGTCAGGGTGTCTCTGGACCTCCTGCACGAAAATGGTGGTAGCCATTGGGGGGTTTGGGGATGTATGGTGCCAAGCTGGGGAGGCCCTCTTATGTGGTGGGGCTGAAAGGGGGAAGGACTGAGGGCAGGAAGTTTTCAGGCAAAAGGATTTTTTTATTGACTTAGATTTTCTTTAGGTCATTCTTTCTTTCTTTTCTTCTTTCTTTCTTTTCTTTCCTTCGTTCCTTCCTTCTTTCTTTCTTCTTTCTTTCTTTCTTTCTTTCTTTCTTTCTTTCTTTCTTTCTTTCATTCTTTCTTTCTTTCTTTCTTTCCTTTCCTTACATTCCTCACAAGGTTGTCCA
>NW_007085976.1:0-453 GCF_000164805.1 Carlito syrichta
TTGAGATTTTAGCATCTATGTTCATCAAAGATATTGGCCTGCAAAACTCTTTCTTTGTTGGATCTTTACCTGGCTTGGGTATCAATGTGATGTTGGCTTCATAAAATGATTTGGGGAGAGTTCCATCCTTTTCTATCGACTGGAATATCTTCAGTAGGATTGGTATCAGCTCCTCCTTGAATGTCTTGTAGAATTCTGCTGGAAAGCCATGTGGACCAGGGCTTTTTTTTGTAGGAAGTTTTCTTATTATGTGGTCGATTTCCTTGATTGTTATTGGTCTATTTAGGGTCTCAATTTCTTCTTGTTCCAACCTAGGTA
Source organism: Carlito syrichta (assembly GCF_000164805.1). Classification (NCBI taxonomy): domain Eukaryota; kingdom Metazoa; phylum Chordata; class Mammalia; order Primates; family Tarsiidae; genus Carlito; species Carlito syrichta. Next base: position 319 of record NW_007085976.1, read on the forward strand.
GGTTGTGTGATGTCAGAAAGTCCTCCATTTCCTTCTGGTTTTCAAGTTTGTTTCCATACAAGTGTACGTAGTAGTCTCTAATGATCTTTTGTATTTCTTCAGGGTCAAATGTGACTTCTTCTTTTGTGTTTCTGA
>NW_007085977.1:0-678 GCF_000164805.1 Carlito syrichta
CTACTCCTAAATGGACAAAAATTGGAACCAATTCCCCTGAAAACTGGAACTAGACAAGGATGCCCACTCTCTCCCCTCCTGTTCAACATAGTATTGGAAGTCCTGGCTAAAGCAATCAGAGAAGAGGAGGCAATCAGAGGTATTCAAATAGGAAAAGAGGAAGTCAAGTTATCTCTCTATGCAGATGACATGATGGTGTACCTTGAAAACCCAAGAGAATCTGTCAAAGGTCTCCTTACATTGATAAAAGCCTTTGGCAAAGTCTCAGGATACAAAATAAATGTACAAAAGACAATCGCATTTCTCTACACCAATAATAAACAAACAGAAACCCAAATAAAAAACACAGTTCCATTCACAATAGTCACAAAAAAAATGAAATACCTTGGCATCTTCCTGACCAGAGACGTGAAAGACCTTTACAATGAAAATTACAAAACACTGCTCAAAGAAATCAAAGCCGACATGAACAAGTGGAAAAATATCCCATGCTCATGGATTGGAAGAATCAACATTGTGAAGATGTCCATCTTACCTAAGGCAATCTACAAATTCAATGCAATACCCATTAAATTACCAACAACATTCTTCAACAGACCTAGAAAAAAACAACACAGGAATTCATATGGAAACACAAACGTCCAAGAATAGCCATAAACAATCCTCAGCAAAAGAACA
>NW_007085978.1:0-796 GCF_000164805.1 Carlito syrichta
CTCCCTTTTCCACTCAGTCATTCACACACCAGCATTCACTGATTGGCATGATGATAAAAGAAAATCATATTCTAGCAGCCAAAAGAGTAAATGCCCTTCCTGAGTCCCTTTAAAAGGACTTGGCCCAGGATACAATGTCTGGCACATAGCAGGCACTCAGCAAATCAAGATTTACCTGGAAAATGCTAGTTTTCACTTATCTTCACATCTCTCAGGCTGGAAGAATGATGGGAACTTGAGAGTCTTCACCCTTCGGTTTTGATAACAGAAGCCAACATATTCTGAACAAAAAGAACTTCAGCCCTAAATGATCTGAATTATTAAAAAAGACTCTGAAGGTTTTCTGATGCCAGTGTTGGCACTCAGATGGCAAAAAAATAAAGTATGGATGGGGGAGGGCAGGACTGTAAGAAGTCACAAAATGCTTTTTTAAAAAAGGTTTTATTCTGAGTAAATGCTTAGAGAGACTAACTTCGTAGCAATAAGAATACAAAGTGCATAAAAGCTAGCCATGTTGGTGTAAATAATCTTACTACCATTAAAAAAATTTGATAGGAAAAGACATCTAAAAAATTTGATAGGAAAAGACATCTAAAAGTGCATAAAAGCTAGCCACGATGGTATGAATAATCTTACCATCATAAAAAAAATTTGCTGGTGAAAGAGAAGTGTCAGAATTTCTTGAACAGGAGGTACAGAGGGGATAGAGAAAACACTATTTTGTAATAAAACCCCAGAAAGTTGGACAAATCTTCTTTCATGATGAAATGTAAAAGATAATTTTTGAAGTGTTAAA
>NW_007085979.1:0-812 GCF_000164805.1 Carlito syrichta
AAACAAAGAAAAAACCTGCCAACCAAAGTTCTGTACCTTACAAAATTATTCTTTATTTAAAAAAAATTATTACCTGTAGGCTTGCCCTTTAAAAATGTTAAAGAAAAAAGTTTTTTTTTTGAGTCAGAGTCTTACTCTGTCACCCATGCTGTAGTACAATGGCATGTTCACAGCCACTGCAGTCTTGACCTGCTTGGCTCAGGCAGTAGAGAGAAAGAAAATAAAATGGGTCAGAAACTTAGATCTGTAAACAGAAAGGAAGAGCATTAGAGAAAGTATAATTGAATGTATAATAAAACATTTATTTTTCTTATTGTTAATTGATCTAAGAGATAAAAATTGGTTCAAATTAAGACTACCAACAGTTTGTATTAGCTTATGTAAAAGGAAAATGAATAAAAGCAATGACATAATAAATAGGGAGAAAGAATTAGGAATATTTTGCTATTAAAAGATTCTTCCACTACACATGAGGTGGTATAGTGCTACTTGAAAGTGGTCTTTGGGGGGCAGCATGGTGGCTCACACCCATAACCCTAGCATTTTGGGAGGGCAAGGCAAGAGCCCAGGAGTTCAAGATTAGCCTAGGCAATATAGTGAGACCTAGTCTTTACTAAAATTAACAAATTAGCTGAATGTGGTGGTGTGCATCGTTCCAGCTACTCGGGAGGCTGAGGCAGAAGGATTGCTTGAACTCAAAAGGTTGAGGTTATGGTGTTATGATTGTATTGCTGCACTTCAGCATGGGTGACAGTGTGAGAGAAAGAAAGAGAGAGAGAGGGAGGAAGGGAGGGAGGGAGGAAGAAAGAATG
>NW_007085980.1:0-823 GCF_000164805.1 Carlito syrichta
CAACCCAGCAGGTCACGCGGCCGGGACGCGACGCGCCGTCCTCACGCCAGGGCGCTGCAGCCCCGCAATGGCGAGGGACCCGGAGCCCCGCCCCCACAAGAGAGAGATTGACAGCAGGTACCATTCATTGTGCAGAGTAGGTGTCTGACACCCCGCAACAACTCCCACGTAACGTTAACACAGGGAAACACGCAAACGTGGTCAGAAAGGAAACATGCCAGAAAGCTCCACATACCTCCGCAGGGAAAAAGACACACATCTGGAGAATGCATTTGAAGTAGCAGTATACAGTTGCTGTCGTCAATGAAACATATCCAGTCAGTCAACTGGGATACATTTCAAAAATAAGTTAACTAACAATCAGCAACAGGATATTTTATCTAAGCACGTTTCAATAAAATAAGGGTCTGTGTTTTTATTTCGGTGTGGAAAAAAGTGGTTAAGGCTACAGCAACAAGAAGTTCTTTCTAATGACTGGCTATGGATTCAGGGCCCTGGTGTAAACTTTTGCTTCTTAATTTGTAATTTGAAAGAGGTAGGGTACAATTCAGGTGAAATATATGAATATTCATTTTACAGGAACCCTTGTTGTTCAGGCCTGTCACCGACCGTCCCGGCACCCCGGGCAGAATCCAACTACTGCAAGTCCTGGCCCTCCCCCTCCCCTGCATCTCCCAACTCTGAAAATCTTTTTTGTTGTCGTTATTATGATGGTTGTGCAAAGGTCCACTTATGAGTGAGTACATGTGATACCAGTTTTTGCTTCCGTGAAAGGTCACCCAGTAGTATAGACTCTAACTCCATCCAGGTTTCCGTGAACTTC
>NW_007085981.1:0-1652 GCF_000164805.1 Carlito syrichta
GCAGAAGAATCCAGATCACCAAAATAAAAGCCCAAATCCAGGACATAGAAGACAAAAAGATAATACAAAAAAATCAATGAAACAAAAAGCGGGTTCTTCAAAATGGTAAACAAGATTGATGGTCCCCTAGCTAGACTGACCAAGAAAAAATGAGAATAAAACCAAATAAGCATAATGAGAAACACAAAAGATGAGGTCACATCTGACCCAGAAGAAATACAAAAGATCATTAGAGACTACTACGTACACTTGTATGGAAACAAACTTGAAAACCATATGGAAATGGAGGACTTTCTGACATCATACAACCTACCTAGGTTGGAACAAGAAGAAATTGAGACCCTAAATAGACCAATAACAATCAAGGAAATCGACTACATAATAAGAAAACTTCCTACAAAGAAAAACCCTGGTCCAGATGGCTTTTCAGCAGAATTCTACAAGACATTCAAGGAGGAGCTGATACCAATCCTACTGAAGGTATTCCAGGTGATTGAAAAAGATGGAACTCTCCCCAAATCATTTTATGAAGCCAACATCACATTGATACCCAAGCCAGGTAAAGATTCAACAAAGAAAGAGAACTACAGGCCAATATCTTTGATGAAGATAGATGCAAAAAATTCTCAACAAAATCCTAGCAAACCGAATTCAGCATTACATCTCAAAAATCATCCACCATGACCAAGTAGGCTTCATTCCTGGCATGCAAGTCTGGTTCAATATTCGTAAAACCATAAATGTAATTAAATACATCAACAGATGTCAAAACAAAAACCACCTGATCATATCATTAGATGCAGAAAAAGCTTTTGGTAAACTCCAGCACCCCTTCTTGATAAAAACCCTTGAACATCTAGGCATATGGAGAACATACGTCAAAATAGTAAAAGCCATCTACGAGAAACCCACAGTCAGCATACTCCTAAATGGACAAAAGTTGGAACTAATTCCCCTGAAAACTGGATCTAGACAAGGATGCCCACTCTCTCCCCTCCTGTTCAACATAGTATTGGAAGTCCTGGCTAGAGCAATCAGAGAAGAGGAGGCAATCAGAGGTATTCAAATAGGAAAAGAGGAAGTCAAGTTATCTCTCTATGCAGATGATATGATTGTGTACCTTGAAAACCCAAGAGAATCTGTCAAAGGCCTCCTTACATTGATAAAGGCCTTTGGCAACGTCTCAGAATACAAAATAAATGTACAAAAGACAATCGCATTTCTCTACACCAATAATAAACAGAAACCCAAATAAAAAACACAATTTCATTCACAATAGCCACCAAAAAAATGAAATACCTTGGCATCTTCCTAACCAGAGACATGAAAGACCTTTACAATGAAAATTACAAAACACTGTTCAAAGAAATCAAAGCTGACACGAACAAGTGGAAAAATATCCCATGCTCATGGATCGGAAGAATCAACATTGTGAAGATGTCCATCTTATCTAAGGCAATCTACAAATTCAATGCAATACCCATTAAATTACCAACAACATTCTTCTCAGATCGAGAAAAAACAACACAGGAATTCATATGGAAACACAAACGTCCAAGAATAGCCAGAACAATCCTCAGCAAAAAAAAACAAAGAAGGTGGTATCACAATACCAGACTTCAAACTTTACTATAAAGCTACAATCATCAAGA
>NW_007085982.1:0-494 GCF_000164805.1 Carlito syrichta
TTCGTCCATTCACATTTAGGCTAATAATTGAAATGCAAGAGTTGATCCCTGTCATAAGGTTCTTACAGAGTTGTTCCTGTTTGTTTGTTGTCTTTCTTTGGGTTTTGGAGTTGGTTCATGTGTGTTTTTAATCTTTTGCCTGTACTCTTGTGAAGAATGCTGTTGTTCTTTTTTCTTTTTCTTCTGTGTTCAGTACTTTCTTAAGTGTTTCTTGTAGAGGTGGTCTGGTGGCAGCGTAGGTTCTTAGGGATTGGATGTCTGGAAAAGATTTCAATTCACCCTCACTAATGAAGCTTATCTTGGCTGGGTAGGTTATTCTTGGTTGAAATTGTTTCTCTTTTAGAACTTTGAACATAGGTTTCCAGGCTCTCCTGGACTGAAAGGTTACTGTGGATAAATCTGCCGCTATTCTAATTGATTTTCCCTGGTAGGTAGTCTGGCCTTTTTCTCTTGCTGCCTTTAGGATTTTTTCCTTTCTTAGCTACTTTGTTTAG
>NW_007085983.1:0-409 GCF_000164805.1 Carlito syrichta
TGAATTCTAACACCATCATAACTGGGGACTCTAATACCCCACTCACAACCCTAGACAGATCATCCGGACAAAAAATCAGCAAGGAGATCCGAAACCTCAATGTTGGACCAAATGGACTTAATTGATACCAACAGAACACTCCATCCAAAGACCACAGAATACACATTCTGCTCGTCACCCCATGAAACATATTCTAAGATCGACCACATACTCGGCCATAAATCAAGCATAAGCAAATTTAAAAGAACCGAAATTCTACCATGTACTTTCTCAGACCACAGTGGAATAAAAATAAACATTGACACCAACACAGTCCCCCCAAAACCCACAGAGACATGGACACTAAACAGCATGATGCTAAACAACTCCTGGGTCAATGATGAAATCAAAACAGAGATCAAAGGATACG
>NW_007085983.1:1208-2035 GCF_000164805.1 Carlito syrichta
AAGATCATTACAGACTACTACGTACACTTGTGTGGAAACAAACTTGAAAACCTTAGGGAAATGGAGGACTTTCTGACATCACACAACCTACCTAGTTTGGAACAAGAAGAAATTGAGACCCTAAATAGACCAGTAACAATCAAGGAAATTGATTACATAATAAGAAAACTTCCTACAAAAAAATGCCCTGGTCCAGATGGCTTTCCAGCAGAATTCTACAAGACATTCAAGGAGGAGCTGATACCAATCCTACTGAAGGTATTCCAGGTGATTGAAAAAGATGGAACTCTCCCCAAATCATTTTACGAAGCCAACATCACATTGATATCCAAGCCAGGTAAAGACCCAACAAAGAAAGAGAACTACAGGCCAATATCTTTGATGAACATAGATGCTAAAATTCTCAACAAGATCCTAGCAAACCGGATTCAGCAATACATCTCAAAAATCATCCACCATGACCAAGTAGGCTTCATTCCTGGGATGCAAGACTGGTTCAACATTCGTAAATCCATAAATGTAATTAAATTCATCAACAGATGTCAAAACAAAAACCACATGATCATATCATTAGATGCAGAAAAAGCTTTTGATAAAATCCAGCACCCCTTCTTGATAAAAACCCTTGAACATCTAGGCATATGGGGAACATACCTCAAAATAGTAAAAGCCATCTACGAGAAACCCACAGCCAGCCTACTCCTAAACAGACAAAAATTAGAACCAATTCCCCTGAAAACTGGAACTAGACAAGGATGCCCACTCTCACCCCTCTTGTTCAACATAGTATTGGAAGTCCTGGCTAGAGCAATCAGAGAAGAGGAAGC
>NW_007085983.1:2151-95475 GCF_000164805.1 Carlito syrichta
CCAAAACACTGCTCAAAGAAATCAAAGATGACACAAACAAGTGGAAAAATATCCCATGCTCATAGATCAGAAGAATCAACATTGTGAAGACGTCCATCTTACCTAAGGTAGTCTACAAATTCAATGCAATACCCATCACATTACCAGCAACATTCTTCTCAGACTGGAAAAAACAACACAGGAACTCATATGGAAACACAAACGTCCAAGAATAGCCAGAACAATCCTCAGCAAGAAAAACAAAGCAGGTGGTATCACATTACCAGACTCCAAACTTTAGTATAAAGCTACAATCATCAAAATAGCTTGGTGTTGGTACAGGAACAGGCATATAGATCAATAGAATAGAATTGAGATTCCAGAAGCAAAACCTCAATTTCTCAACCAACTCATCTTCTACGAAGCCCACACCACCTACCACTGGGGAGAGGAGAACCTATTCAGTAAATGGTGCTGGGAAAACTGGCTGACTACTTGCAGAAGATTGAAACAGGACCCCTGTCTATCCCCACGCACAAAGGTTAACTCCAAATGGATCAGAGACCTAAACGTAAAACCTCAAACCATAATAACCTTAGAAAAGGAAGGAAATACCCTCATGGAAATTGGAACTGGCATCCAATTCCTGAACAAAACCCGAAACCCACAGGTCATAAGAGAGAAGATAGACAAGTGGGTCCTTATTAAACTGACAGGCTTCTGCAAAGCCAAAGAAACCATCAAGAGAGCAGGGAGACAGCGTACAGACTGGGAAAAAGTATTTGCCAACTCCAGGTCTGACAAAGGTTTAACATCCTGTATCTGCAAGGAACTCAAACGTGCTGAAAAGAAAAAAAATAAACAACCCCATTATAAAATGGGCAAAAAATATGAACAGACACTTCACAAAAGAAGACAGCCGAGCAGCCAACAAACACATGAAGAAATGCTCAACCTCACTAATCATCAGGGAGATGCAAATCAAAACCACACTGAGATACCACCTAACTCCAGTCAGAATGACAATTATCAACAACTCAAAAAATAACAGCTGCTGGAGAGGGTGTGGTGAAAAGGGAACACTTCTACACTGTTGGTGGGAGTGTAAACTAGTGCAACTTCTGTGGAAAGTAGTGTGACAATTCCTAAAAGCTCTAAAAATCGACCTTCCATATGACCCCGCAATCCCCCTACTGGGAATATACCCTGAAGAACTCAAATCACTCTATAAAAAAGATACCTGCACACGTATGTTTATCGCAGCGTTGTTCACAATAGCAAGAACCTGGAAACAACCATGCTGCCCATCAAAAGAGGACTGGATTTTAAAAATGTGGTCCATATACTACGCAGCCATAAAAAAGAACAAAATCATGAATTTCGCAGCAACCTGGATGGAACTAGAGTCTATAATACTGAGTGACCTCTCACAGAAACAAAGATCCGAGTATCACATGTTCTCACTCATATAACGGACCTTGAACATCCAATGTAATAGTATAAGAAAATGACTGACGGTACTGGGAAACTATCGGGGGGGAAGGGGGATAGGATTAACAGTAGCATATATCTGTCTGGGGAAGGGGCAACAGGGTGCCTGAATGAAACATAATTGTACACCTAACCCTTAACTGTACCCCAAAACCATTATTAAAAATATTGATTTAAAAAAAAACATAAAAAGCACCAAAGAAAGTCTAGAAAAACAAAAAAAAACAACATTTGACAGGATTTGAGAAATGATGGGATAAGTTCCTCAACAAATAGTATCCGTAAAAGAGAAAAAAGATACTGAGAACAGCCATTTCAGAACTCTGGAAAATAGCCAAAGCATATAACAAATTGAAAGGCATTTACCCTAGAAAAATGACTGAATCATGGTAAGAACAGTAGGATGTGTAGTATATTAATTTGGGTTGTAATCATCAGCCCCGCCCCATCCCTCCAACCAGGTCCAAGGGATGATATAGTAGCAGCAAGATGATCTGATGTGGAGCACTGAGGAAAAGCCCTGTTCCCAAGGGCATCAGTCCCCAACCATTTTCACATCTGGGACTGATTTGGTAGAAGTCAGTTTTTCCATGGACTGGGGGGCGGGGAGGGGAATACTTTCAGGATGATAGTGATGCTAACATACAAGCTAACCAAACACCTTATTGGTGTGCTGTTCCTCTATACAAAGATATGGTTTACAGAGAGAAGAAAAGAGAAGCAAAGGAAGAGGGGGGAAAAAAAGGAACAATACAGTAGGAATAGAATTAAGTCATTAAACTAACATAATCAAAGAAGCACACTCTGAAACTTTTCGTTTAAGTCCAATGTCCTTTCAGTTCTGATTTCTAGCTTTATTTTCAAGCTGGTAAATTAGTTTGCAGTTTGGGTCAGTTGCCCCTGGTCTGCTGTGAAGGACAGTGCAGATCACCCTCCGTTCACCACTCTGGCCTGTGTCTGTTTTTCAAGCTTGCTTCTCCTGTTTCGGTGTTGTTACCTTGAATCGCCAGCAGGTGGTGCTATCTCAGCTGCTTGCCCCAGAGGGGGTGGGACTGGACAGGAACCGCCAGAGACTGGAGCTGGATGCCTGCCTCAGGGCACAGGCAGGGGACTCACGGCGGGCAGGACGTCTCAGTCGCGGGAGAGGTGGCAGCTAACCAAGCAGGTCTTCCTGAAGGGGCTTCAAGGACTGAAGTCGTGGATTGCCTCCAGCCCGGGTGGTGCGATTTGCTACCGGCGGCAACTACGGTGTGGCTGCGGCAACTACCGCAGTGTCTGTGCTGTGGTGGCTGTCTAGTCTGCTGCGATGTCCCAGCGGTGAAAACTGCCGAGCTCCATATGAAGAGCAGGCTGTGATTTTGCGGTCCACAGCCCCCGGGGCGAGAGCCAGAGACCCACTGCAGTTCTCCTTTGCAGAGGTTTTCACAGACCAGGTTGCCCCATCGCCATCTTGCCAGAAGTCCCCGATTGTTTTTAATATTAGGAAATATTAAGGTTGTTGAGAATGACCTGAAAAACAATGAAAAAATGCTGCTGTGAAACTTTTTATCTTCCTAATTTTACTTTGTGTTATAATTTTTTTTAAAAAGCATTTACCAGATAGAATACATAGCAAGGAAGTTAATTTACAGTATGAATTCTTTGGGAGTATTAGAGTCAGAGATAGATGTGAGAGAATGGTAGGCTCTTCTTCATGGCCTGTTTTTTTTAGTGATCCTTTTACCAGGAATATCACTATAATCTAAAGACAATTAATAGAGTTAATTGTTGCCTGTTAGATTATAGGAAAATTTCCTCAAAAAATATTTACCCATACCTTCTCAAGAAATGTGTAAAGATTTAGCAAACTCCATCAGACCCTAACCTGTATTTAGTTTGCATATACGAGGGGGACCTAAAGACCCAGAATTTATGTATAAAAAATTGTTTATTTATTCTTACATGTTTACATTTCAGTCACCTTCAAAGTAGTCTCCATTTGTTGCAATATACCTATTGAGACGCTTCTTCCAGTGCCAAAACAGTTTTTTGACTCGTCAGTTTTGATGCTTGCTAATGCTTTTGCTGTTTTTTGTTTCACCTCTCCCACTTTGGCAAAATGTTTCCCTTTGAGGACTTTTTTTATCCAGGATAACAACAAAAAAAAAATGTCGCTCAGGGAGAGATTGAGTGATTAGGGAGGGTGGGGCATGGAGCTCATACCATTTTTGTTCAAAAACTGCTGAACACTAAGTGTTGTATGGACAGGTTTATTGTCATAGTAGAAGAACCAGTCATCTGTTTACCGGAACTCTAGACACTTTTTCCCCAAATCGTGATGCTCGACAACACTAACTGGTACACTGATGCTGTACGTTCCTAGAACGCTTACCTAACTGGGAAGCCTGTACTACAAAGACCTTCCCTCCAAAGGATAATTCTGGGGCTTTTTGGGGGGAGGGTGATGATTTCCCCTTATATAATGCAGTTTTTCCAAAAGATTGAAATATTTGGCCTCTAAAATACTGAACAATGCTGTGATATAAGAAATATATATATTTGATCTTGTTCCTAGAGTATGAAACAGACCTCCTAAAACTCTTGCAAATTTTTTCTGAGTGATAAAGATGAGATGAGTATTATTTGTTGTTCTGTAGTTGCCCCTTTCAACTATACCTGAGTTTATGGTAATGAGATAACTATGCTGATCAGTAAGGTGGCTGGCTGCCAGGGGAACCAACCATGTGATCAGAGGGTTGAAACTATTTGGCTCTACCCCCCAGACTTGGGGAAAGGGAAAGGGGTTGGAGATGTAATCAATCACCAGTGTTCAGTTATTTAATTAATTCATCATGCTACATAGTCACACTTTCATAAAAACCCTAAATGAAATGATTTGGAGAGCTTCCTAGTTGGGAACACATGGAGTTACTAAGAGAGTGGTATACCCAGAGAGAAGCTTGGAAGCTCTGTATCCCCCTTCCCCATATCTCACACTTTGCATCTTCTTCATTTGACTTTTCCTGAGTTGCATCCTTTATAAGAAACCCATAAATGTAAATAAATATTTTGTGACTCATTCTAGCAAAGTATCAAAACTGAATAGGGGGTTGTGGGAACCTCCAAATTATAACCAGTTAGAAACACAACCTGGGTCTTGTGATTGGTATCTTAAATGGGGATAGTCTTGTGGGATTGAGCCCTAAACCTAGGGGGTTCTGTGCTAACTTTTGGTAGTTAGTGTTAGAATTGAATTGAATTATTGGATACCCAGTTGATGTTCACAGAGTTGGAGAATTGCTTAATGTAAAGAAAAACCCACACATTTGGTATAGATGTGTTGGTACAGATGTGCTGTGAGAGTATAGATTTTTTTTAATGCTCATAAAATTTGGGAATTATAAGCTATATACATATCTCTTGGTGTCCAAATTTTACTTAAGAAGGGCAACAACAATTGCTATTCATATATTTGTTTACTCATTCATTTGACAAATGTTTATTGAGGAATTACTATATGTCAAACACTTCTAGGTATCTGGGATATTTCATTTAGAAAAATTTTCACTCCCTTAGAGTTTGCATTGTAGTGAAGTAACTAACACTTTTTGAGTTCTTATTATGTGACAGTGTTTTAGGCATTTTACAAATATTAACTCATCTAATCGACTCCATAGGTACGACACCATTTTATAGCTTAGCTTAAGAAATGAAGGAAAGAGATGTTAACTACTAATTTGTTCAAGGTTACAAAGTTTGGAGAGGATAGACTTGAGATTTGAACTGCCCATTCAGACTAGCTTCAGCATTTGTCACTCAGGCAAATTCAGGTCCTCAAGATAAATGCAAATGCATATAATATCCAGTCAGGTAACTTAAATGTTGTAACAGAAGAGTATACAGACCTTGAATAGTAGGGATTATGGCAAACACTGCTACTCAGCTACAAGGTTTGTTGTTCTGCAGACCTGGTATTATAACTTTTAAAAAATTATTTTCAAGAGAAGTTGGAAGTCTGGAATTTTATATGAAATCTCCTGATTTTTAAATGATATAAAAATTTTAATAACTCTACAAGTTGAACAAAAAATATTCATTGACTGAATTTGAAACAAGGGTTACTGTTTTGCATTTTCTGCTCACTTTTTTTTGGAGTCAGGATTTCATTCCATTGCTGTGAAGTGGCATGATCATGGCTCATCTTAGCCTCCAACTCCTGTGCTTAAGCAATCCTCCCACATCAGCCTCCAGACTAACTAGGACTACTAGTGCACACCACCACACCTAGCTAATTTTTTCTTATAGCCTGCTCACATTTTTAACACCATCTTTATTATGATGGGTCTATGTTTGTCTCCTTAGTCTTAAATATGCATCTGAAATCAAACTGCTTAGCTCATCTCTCAAATTTCTATTTCCCTGCAAATGTTTTGTTTTTCATGTGGGGATACTGCCTTTCACCCAGTTAATGAAACTAAAAATCAGGAAGTCATCCTTTATCCTCTTTCTCTCTCTCCCTGCCCACCTCCTCACTTTCTCTTCTTCCTCTTCCTCTCCCTTTCCCTTTCCTGTTCTTCCCTCTTTCCCTTATCCTCCCCTCTTGCCTCTTCTCTTTCTTTCACACTCTCTCTCCTCTTCCCCTTTTTTCCCTTCTCTCTTTCTTCTTCTCTGTCCCCTCACTCATGCGTCACACATATCTTTTTTTCTCTTCTACCTTTCTTATTTCTTTGATCTGGCATGTGCTTATCTTCTTTAATACTCTTCTCCTTATCCCTCTGTTCCTGATCTGTCTTGCCCATTAAGCTATGATCTACCTAAGGGTAAAGACCACATTTTAGTCATCTCTGTATTCTCAGGCTCTGGTGTAGTGTCCAGTACACAACTCAGGAGTTTAGGGTAAGGTAGAGTCAATGGCTTTATTTCTCATGACTGTAGGACTAAGATAATGTCTGTTAGTAATAATGGGGCATTTTCTAAGAACTGTATTTAAGTAGAGGTTTTATTTTGCTATTGCTTTAAATTTGGCTAAATAAGTGTGTCTGAGTCAAAGGTGTCTAATTATACTGACAATCATCATCCACTGAGAAATGAAGTCAGTACAGAATTCCACCATTTGTATGATTGCAATTTTTGCAAAACTATTGAAAGGTAGTCCTGCTGTAACTGAGAAATTGTATTCAGCACATTCTTAGAAAACCTTTCAGTGAAACTTGGTATGAGTACGTATCTGTAGCAATCTTTCTTAGCTTTTGTCACCTGATAAACAAAAATCTCATGCCCTTCTTTAATATTAATTTAAATTTTAGAATCAATTAAATATCCAATAAAAGCAAATAACTATCTTATTTTAAATATGCTTTTAAAGAATTTATAACTACCTAATGACATAATCTTACTACCTCATTAGCTATCCCATTCCAAAAAATACACTTTAAGTCTTATATTACTAACTCTCTTCAGAAGAGCTTTTTGTTCACCCCATTGTATAGTTAAATGCATCATTTCATCAGACAACACCATATATGTAGGTGAATCCCTCCGATTTCTCAAAACGTGTTGTTGTCTCATTGTTCTGTTCACTGTACCCCTGTTATAATTCTTGATCATTTTCATAGGTACATAATCCTGCCAATAAAATGAAATCCTTCAGTTTTCATTTTCTGTCCTCCAATGATACTGTCCTTAACTTATTTCAGCCATTAATTCCATGATTGGACCCCAGGCCTTGTTGTTTACAATAAGTGTAACCCCTTCATAACTTCCATTTAATGTATTCTACTCTTCAGTCACCACCTTTTGTTATTCCTCACTTAATTTTAGATTTCATGCTCAATAATTATAATCACTTGCTTACATATATACTTAATACTCTTGACCTCATTCCATTTGTCTTATTCACCTGGCAAAACCCACTGTTGGTAAAATTCTGCTCCTCAGCAGCTCTTTGCCTGTACCCACACAGCTGAATGTGCTAGAGAAAAACACAACCCTGCTGACTGTTCTCACATTACATGCTGTGAAGTGACATGATCATGGCTCACCTGACTAGTAACTTTAAATGAGTTGTTAATGCTACCCTGTAATTTTTTTCCATATTTCTTTTGCTTTCCCAGTGTTTTGAATGCTGTTATACCCTTTTCCTTAAATTTCTAACCAATTCTTTCCCATCCTCACTCTCAATTTAGCTGTTTCCTGCCTCTCTGAGAAAATATAGGCAAATAGAACAAGCTTTCCACATGTCTCTGCATCTGTTCTTTTTCTGTACATTTGCTCATATACGTGACTATTCTCCTGTTACTGTAGCTTAACTGTCCATTTTTCAATCTAAAGCCAAGATCTCGCTTGAGATTTCATACTTTCTCACCCATACAAAGACACCAACTTGTCTCTGTTCTTCTGTATCATTCTTTCCCACTCTTTATTAGATTATTCTTCCCCTACTCCTGGAAGGAAAAAAAACGAGAGTGTTGAGCTAATATTTAGAGTAAATATCAAGTTTCCATGTATTTGAATATCGGGGAATATGAGAAAATAGCTTTTGAAGTTTATCATGCCCAACTCATTAGTCTTGCATTATCAAAGTGCAAAATAAGGAAAACTATCTTCCATGAGATTTTAAAATAAAATCAATAGCAAAAATATGTGTTATGGTCTATTTTCTACTGCAGTGGGGACCAAAAATATTTTAGTAATTCTATTTATAGCTTCAGACGATTATTGTGCCTCTCATCTCCCCCCCAATGATATTTTCCTTAATGGAAAACCAAACTATGGGTTTTTTTCTTGTCTTTTAATGCCTCTGTATTGTCTTTTTGTATTATTTTGTGTTAATTGTGGTATGCTAAACATTCTTGGGAAAATACCCATGACCCCAGGTGATTTTATGGATATACAAAGAGGGACCCCCCCAAAAACACAAAATTTATTTATAAATAATTGTGTATGCATTCTTACTTGTTTAAGCTTTAGTCACCTTCAAAGTACTCTCTGTTTGATGCAGTACAACTATCAATTTTGATGCCTTTTAGTGCTTCTGCTGTTTTTTGTTTCACCTCTTGCATATCAGCAAAATGTTTCCCTGAGATCAGGAAAATAGGGAGGATGGAGTTTGGAGATCATACTGCTTTTGACCAAAAACTGCTGAACACTCAGCATAGTGTAGGCTGGTGTGTTGTCATGGAGGAAGAGCCAGTCACCTGTTTGCCACAACTTGGGATATTTCTTCCACAAATCATGATGCAACCACCTCAGGATAAAAACTTTGGTTGACTGTTAACAAATGGCATGACCCCCGTGCCCCACCCTCCCTATTTACCCAATCTCCTCTCCCACCCCTATGCCTTTTTTGTGTCTCCCGAATAAAAAATATCCTCAAAGAGAAACGTTCTGGTTTTGTGGTGGAACTCAAACAAAAAACCAGCAGAATCACTAAAAGGCATCATAATTGACCAGTTCAAAAACTGTTTTGAGCAATGGAAAAAGCATCTCAATTAGTGTATTGCATCAAATGAAGAATACTTTGAAGGTGAATGATAAACTTTAAACGTGTTAGACTAGATGCATACTTTTTTTATAAATAAATTCCATTTTTTAGTCCTGCCTTATATTTATAGATATTTCACAGGAAGTATTTCCTTTTTACTTTCTCTCTCTCTCTCTCTCTCTCTCTCTCTCTCTCTCTCTCTCTCTCTCTCTCTCTCTTTCTCTCTCTCTGCACGCCCACACATGCACACACATGTGTATGTGTATACAGAATAGGTGGCTTGGTATAGTGTTTGCTAAACCATGTGTGTAGACTGTTAAGGTAGCTCTCAAGTACGCTCTTTCTTAGTCTTTAGCTTACCTGGATAGTTGGCAGCCATGCTTCAGGGGATATTACTGAGGATATGGGGATGACCCGGTAGGGGAATACCCTGGGCTTTCCATATTTGTAGTATTTGAATCAGAGGAGCTCTGTTTTTATCTGTGTTAAGTAAAAGGGTTTTATGTACAATTTCATTTTCACCAGTAGGTTCTGCTTCTTAAAAAGAGGGTGCCAGATATTTATTTCATAGTCAAATAATTAATCTTATTGTGGTTATTCTTTTGGTTCTTTTTCTATTGATAGATATACATATATATGCACATATATTTCCATATTGTTATGTAACTACTCTCATGCAAATTGGCCCATATTGTAATTGTAAGGGGCTACTTTAAAAGTATATTATAAGTGTTAGAAGTTGGTAGAAATAATTTAATTAGGAGGTAAATGCAGTAAAATGTGAAAATTTTTTTTAGCTTGTTTGTTTTTGTTTTTGCTTTTTCAACTGAGTATAGTTGTACCAGTAAAGCTGCTTGGGTATACTCAAGTAAAGACTACTTTAATCATATTTCTGTCCTTACTTAGAATTGGCTTAAACTCTGAGTTGGCCCAATTCAGTTTGAGTCTGGTTGCCAGTGGGCAGCAAAGTTGGTGGCAGGCAAGTTGTAAAATGTCATAGATGCATATGCTATGAGAGCTTGGAAGAATAGAAGAGGACTTGAAAGTTTCATACCCCTCATTTTATAGAGGTAAAAGTTGTGTTCCAAGAAGAAAAAGTGACTGAAAAAGTTGTGTTCCAAAAAGCAAAGTGTCACATGGAGATCTAACTTCCTGCTGTCGTCCCTGTAATTGAATAGTTCTCATGCTGACTGTTTTGGAAAGGTTGATTATGTGAAACAATGACTCCCTTGGAGCATCTCTGAATAATGAAGGTTCTCTTAAGGATACACATGGATGAGATCTAATACCACAAGGCACAGGATTTGAAGCAGTTGGTGGCTGAACTCTTGGCCTCTTTCTTTTTATCATCTTCACATTTCTTTTTAAGCTAATTTAAATTTTTTTAATTGATAAATAAAAATGATATATACACAACTTGTTTGGAAACGTATATATGTTGTAGAATGACTAAATTGAGCTAAATAGCATACACATTGTTTCACATACTTTTTTTGTAGTAAAAACACTATCAACTCTCTTAGCAATTTTAAGAAATACATTGTTATTAACTATAATCACCATGCTGTACAATATATTTGTTGAACTTATTGCTATCTAACTGAGATGATGTGTCCTCTGACCACATCTCCCCAGCTCTTACCTCCCCAGGTGCCTGACCCCCAACTCCTGGTATTCCTCATTCTCCTGTCTACTTCTGTGAGGTCTACTATTTAGATTCCACATATTGTTGAGATCATGTGGTATTTGTATTTCTATGCCTAGCTTTCTTCACTTAACACATTAGCCTACAAATTTATCCCTGTTGTCACAAATGGCAGGATTTCCTTATTTTTTTAAGGCTGAATAGTTCTCCATTGTGTCTATTCACCACATTTTTCTTATTCACTTACTCATTGATGAATACTTAGGCTGATTCTTTGTCTTGTCTATTGTGAATAATCCTGCAATGAACATTGGAGGGCAGATATCTCTTCAATATACTGATTTCATTTCGTTTGAATATATACCCAGTAATGAGATTGATGGATCATATAATTTTAAATGGTATTGGGACTACTAGATATTCACATATAGAATAATGAAATTAGACATCTCATACCGTATATAAAAATTAACTCTAAATGGATTAAAGAGTTAAATGTGAGAACTTGAAACTCTAAAACAACTTAGAAAAGATATGGGGAAAACTCTATCACATTGGTCTGGGCAATTTTTTTTTTCTATATGAGCCCAAAAGCACAGGCTACAAAAGCAAAAATAGACAAACGGGATTACATTCAAATAAAAAGCCTCTGCATATTAAAGGAAACAATCAATATAGTGAAGAGACAGTCCGTAGAGTAGGAGAAAATATTTGCATATCATACATTTCATAAGGGGTTAATATCCAAAATTTATAAAGAACTCAGACAAATGAATAGTAAGAAAACAATTATCCAATTAAAATATGATCAAAGGATGTAAGTAGGCATTTCTCAAAAGAAGACATACAAATGACCTACAAATATATGGGAAAATGTTCCACATCATGAATTATCAGATAAATGCAAATAAAAACCACAATAAGATATCACCTCCCACCTGTCAGAATGGCTGTTATCAAAAATATAAAGATATCAACTGTTGAAAAGGATGTGAAAACAAGGGAACCATTGCACACTGTTAGAATCTTAAGTAGTAAAGCCATATATAAAACGGTGTGGTGGTTTCTCAGAAAATTAAAAATAAATTATTCTTATCAGTACAAAACATACTCTAATTTCTCCCATCTGAGAACTGCCTACAAAAGCAGAACTCCTTAAAATATTTGTTTACATGGCTGTCTCCAGTTTCTGCTTTCCTGTCACTTTTTATCCTGTACTCTTATTTCATATGTTATTCTCCTTTCTTTCATTGTAAGAACTTGGTTACCAGTAACCACAATATATTTACTTATTTATTCTATGTTCTAATACATAAAAAATGGTTGCAGGATTGTCATACTGGTACCTCTGTCAAAACAAACCTACATAGTAAAGTTTAAGACTGAATGCTTTTCCCTTAGGAATGAGAGTAAGGCAAGGATGCTCCTTTCACCAGATATCTTGAACATTTTATATTAGATGCCTTACCCATGGCAGTAAGATAAGATAAGAAAAAGCAAAAGGCATAGCAAATAAAAAGAAAAAAGCACAACTGACTTTGTTTGCAAACAGCATAATTATGTTCATAGAAAATTCTGTAGAATTCACACCAAAAAAAACGTTCATAAAATTAAGGATAAATTTTAAGGATACAGCGTCAGTCTACAACAATCAATTATATTTTTATATACTAGCAAATTGAAATTTAACATCAAAAACATGAAGTACAAAATGTATGCAATACCTATATACCAAAAACCATAAAACATTGCTAAATGAAGTAAAAGAAAACCAAAATATACTGACAGACGATTTTTCATGAATTAGAAGACTCAATATTGTCAAACATTATTTTTTACAGAATTAATATATAGATTCATTCAACCTCTATTAAAAGTCTAGCAGGCTATTTTGTCAGTATTGACAAGCTGATTCTAAAATTTAAATAGAAATGCAAAGGACTTAGAATAGTCAAAGCACTTTGGAAAAAAAGCAATTAAATGACTTTGATTTAAAACTCACTGTAAACCTACAACAATCAAAGTAGTGTGGTAATGGCATAGGATAGACATATATACATCGATGGAACAGAATATAAAATGAAGATATAGAGCCACACATCTGTTCAATTGAATTTCTTCAAGTTGACAAGATAGGCAATTTACTAGGGAAAGGATATTATTTTTAACAAATGCTGCTGAAATAATTGAATATCCACATGCTGAAGAACATTGACTCTCAACCCTTCCTTCCTGCCATGTGCAAAAATTAACATAGCCCAAGTTATAAAATTCTTAGAAGAAAATGTAGAAGAAAATTTTGATCAGATCCAAGGTAGCCATTGTGGAGCAGCAGACTAGTGCCTTTCTTGCCAAGGAAGGCAGAGAGTAGGTACCCAGTCACTGACAGCAGGAACACTTCAAACACTTTTGAACAGGTGAAACACCCTGCACCCTACAAAGGTCTCTTTGAACATATAAAGACCAGAAAGTGACCGCAGACAGTGGGACATGGGTGCTCCATTCCCCGCAGTGCACCATGCTAACATAAAAACTGAAGCTCTGCCCAGCGAATGAAAATGGGTGAGCAAGCCAAAGACACTTTGGGATGGTCTACCTTCCCTCAGTCATGTGTGGGCTGTTGGTCCCATGCAGGGGAGTTCTTGCTAGGGCACAGTGGCAGGCAACTGTAGCCCAAGTGTAACAGGAAAAAAAACCTGTGCTAAGTCAGCCTCCATGAGCACAAATTACCACCATGCTTGTGACATATGGGCAGGGACATGTACCACCAGTGACTGATGGTCATCTCCCCAACCAGGTTAGGAAGAAACACCTTCCAACCTTGCATCTCTACAATGTGGAGCTCACTCACTCCATAGCAGACAACTCACTCTATTTCAAGGGCAAAGTGCAGAGCTGAACAGGGAAGGAGCAACACAAATAAACCACAGACAGCAGTTGATAGACCCATTCTCTCACTTGCTCTTGGAGTGCACACAGCAGGGATTGATAGCTGATCTAACCAGTTTAGAAGCAGGAGAGAAAATCCACAGAGTCAGAAACCTACCACTAGGTGAATCAAGGAACAAAAGTGATTGTCCTTCTCTGTCTCACTGACTGATATGTACTGAACCACAGAAAGGACCCTAGAAGAAAGGGTAATTGATTAGTTTCAGAGTAGCAAATCAATAGAGGAATTAGAGAGAGTGAAGAGAAGCTTGCGATAAATGAGGAAAAATCAATGAAAAATTACAGGCAGCTCTCAGAGTCCTAAAGAGACAGAGCCTGAAAAAGCAGCTGCTAGAGTACAAGCAATGAAACTCCATCACCCAGATCTACCTGTCCCAGATGACAGCTAACAGAAATCAGAAACTAGATGGCAAAAATGAAGAGGAACCAAGAGAAACTAGAAGTGCAACTCACTGAAATCATTTAGGAAGTAAAAGCAGAGGTGACCAATTTAATAAAAGCCTATTCTGAGATAATGGAAATGAAAAATCCCATCCTGGAAATTAAGAACACATTAACAAGCATAGGAAGTAGGGTTAATCAGGTAGAGGAAATAATCTTAGTGCTTGAAGACCAAAATCTGCAATTAACCCAGTCTGTTAAAACAGAAGGAAGAAGCTCAATAAGAAGAAGCAAAGTTTTAGATGTGGGACTATGTCAAGAAGCCAAATCTATGCCTGGTTTGTATCCCTGAAGCACAAAGGGAAATGGAGTACACCATTGAGGTCATTCAAGAATACTTCCCATATCTCACAAGATAAGAGGCCATCCAAGCACAAAAAATTTAGAAAACCCCTGCATGGTATCATATGAGAAGACTATCCTGAAGGCACACAGTAATCTGCCTTCACAAAATAAGCATGAAAGAAAAAACAATCCTATAGACAGCAAGAGAGAAAGGTCAGATTGCTTACTGGGGAAGACCAATCAGATTAACTCCAGACTTATCTGCAGATACACTACAAGGCAGAAGGGACTAGAGTCCAATTTTTAATATTTTTAAAGATAAGAAATTCCAGCCGAGAATTTCCTACCCTGCCAAGCTAAGTTTCATCAGTGAAGGAGAACTAAAAGTATCCCTAGACAT
Organism: Carlito syrichta; assembly: GCF_000164805.1. NCBI lineage: Eukaryota > Metazoa > Chordata > Mammalia > Primates > Tarsiidae > Carlito > Carlito syrichta. The sequence continues at coordinate 16,804 of NW_007085983.1, forward strand.
CCAGACAAGCCCTTCATGACAAAAAAACAGCCATACATACCACAAGAGTACAGGCAAGCACAGACTTAACAAAGCATACAGAGTAATCACAGAAATGAAAATACATATAAGTAGAAAGGTGAAAAGGTTAAAAAAAATCCTGTGCATCCTTTGACAGGAGTAAATGTTCACATTCCAATAATAAATCTGAAGGTGAATGGAATAAATGTGCCACTGAAGAGAGTGGTAAACAGGATAAAGAAGCATGATCCAACTCATCTCACTGCAGAGGACACCCACAGGCTCCAAGTTGAAGCCTGGAAAATTATCTTCCAGGCGAATGGAAGACAGAAGAGAAAAGGTGTAGGCATTCTGATGTTAGACAAAGCAGTCTTCAAACTATCAAAAGTTAAAAGACACAGAAGAGCACGACATTTTAATGAAAGGCTCAATTCCCCAGCAAGAAATATTCATCATAAACATATATGCTCCAAACACAGGAGTACCAGATTTTATAAAACAACTACTAAGTAAGCTAAGAGGGGATATTGCCTCTCAAACAATCATAGTTGGAGATCTAAATACCCCACTAATAGCTTTAGATAGATCATCAAGGCAAAATAAATAAATAAATAAAAAGGAGATCTAGAGCCTTAACTCAGCACCTGATCAAATGAATTTAATAAACAGCTACAGAACACTCCACCCCATATCAACAGAATATATATTCTACTCATAGTACATGGAACAGACTCCGTAATTGATCACATTCTCAGACATAAATCAAGCATGAATACATTTTAAAAGATTTAAATAATAGCATGCATCTTCTTAGATAACAGTGAAATAAAAATAAATATTGCCACCAATAATACCCCCCCAAAACATACAAGGACATGGACACTAAAGAATGTGCTGCTGAAAGACTTCTGGTTCAACATGGAAATCAAGACAGAAATAAAAAGATTCCTGGAATTAAACAAAAACAAAAACATTCTTTCAGAATCTCTGGGATGCTATGAAAGCAGTGTTAAAGACAATTGATAGAATTGCACATATGCATTAAGAAAACAGAAGGATCACAGGTAAACAGCCTAATGTCATATGAAAGGGAACTGGAAATCCTAACTTTAGCAGAAGAAAACAGATCACCAAGATAAAATTACAATTGGGTGACATAGAAGACACAAATATCATAGAAAGGATCAACAAGACAAAAGCTATTTCTTTAAAAGGATAGATAAGATTAATAGACCCCTGGCCAGATTGACTACAAAAATGAGAAAATCCAAATAAATACAATTAGAAATACAGAAAGTGAAGTCACTACTGACTCTGAGGAAATTTAAAAGAATATTAGAGATTACTATGAACACCTATATACAAATAAACTTGAAAACCTAGAGAAAATGGAGACCTTTCTGACATCACACAAACTCCCACAGTAGAAACAAGATCAATTTGAAACTCTAAACAGACCAGTAAAAATCTAGGACATCAACTCAACCATAAGAAATCTCCCCACCAGAAAAAGCTCCAGACCAGATGGCTTCCCAGCTAAATTCTATAAGACATACCAGGAGGAACTGATACCAGTTGTATTGAAAGTATTCAGGCAAGAGATAATGATGTAACTCTCCTCAATTTATTTTATGAAGCTACCATCTTATTGATACCCAAACCTGGCAAAGACCCAAAAGAAAAGAGAATTACAGGCCAATCTCCTTGATGAACACAGACACAAAAATTGTAAATTAGATCCAACAACACATATCAAGGATAAGCTACCATGACCAAGTGGGCTTCATTCCTTGGCTGGGTTCAACATTCACAAGATCATAAATGTATTTTAGCACATTAACACGTGTAAAACTAAGAACCACATGATTATCTCATTAGATGCAGAAAAAGCACTGGACAAAATCCAGCATCCCTTCTTGATAAAAAACCCTTGATCACCTAGGCATAGAAGAAGCATTCCTCAAGTCAGTAAGAGCCCTCTATGATAAACCCACAGCCAACATTTTGCTAAATGAGCAGAAGTTGGAAGATTCCGCCTAAGAACAGGAACAAGACAGGAATGCCCACTCTCACCTCTCCTATTCAACGTAGTGTTTGAAGTCCTAGCCAGAGTGATCAGGCAACAGAAAGAAATCAGGGATATCCAAATAGGAAAAGAGGAAATTAAGCTTTCTCTGTGGGCAATATGACATTGTATCTTGAAAATCCAAGGGAGTCTGTCAAAAGCCTCCTTGCACTGATAAAAGACTTGAGTAAAGTTTCAGGGTACAATATCAACATCCAAAAGACAGTTGCATTTCTATACATCAGCAGTATGCAGGCAGAGAACCAAATAAAAATTGCAGTCCCATTCACGATAGCCACAAAAAAAAGAAGAAAAAACGAAATACTTTGGTATTTATCTACCAGCAAAGTGAAATACCTTTACAGTGAGAACTACAAAACACTGCTCAAAGAAATCAAGGATGACACAAACATATAGAAAAGCATTCTTTGCTCATGGGTTGGAAGAATCAGTATTGTCAAGATGTCCATCCTACCCAAGGCGATCTACAAATTCAGTGCAATACCCATCAAATTACCAACATAATTTTTGTCAGACTTGGCAATGACAATACAGTAATTCATATGGAAACAAAGAGCATGAATAACTAAAATAACCCTCAGTAAAAGGAACAAAGCATATCATATTTCTAGACTTTAAACTTTATTATAAGGCAACAGTAATTAAAACAGCCTAGATTGGTACAGGAATAGGTACATAGACCAAAGAAACAGGACAGAGATTCCAGATACAAAAACATGGTCTCTCAACCAACTCATCTTTGACAAAGCCACCAATAGCAATCACTGGGGAAAGTTATCATATTTAGCAAATGGTGCTGGGAAAACTGGCTGACTACATGCAGAAGAATGAAATTGAACACCTACCTATCATCATACACAAAAATCAAGTCAAAATGGATCAAAGACCTAAACACAAAACCACAAACTATTAATAAAGAAACCTAGAAGGAAATGTATGAAACACCCTTAGGCAAAAAATTCTTGACCAAGTCCCCAAAAGTGAATGCCATAAAAGCTAACATAGACAAGTGGAACCTTGTCATACAGAAAAGCTTTTGTACAGCAAAAGAAAGCATCAAGGAAGTAAAGAGACAACCCAGCATGGGATGAAATATTTGCAAATTATGCATCTGACAAAGGTCTGACATCCAGAATCTATGAGGAACTCAAACAAAGTGAAAGGAAAAAAAAAACTCAATTAAAAAGTGAGCAAAGAACATGAGCAGATACTTCTCAAAAGAAGACATACATACAGCCAATAGACACATGAAAAGATGCTCAGCATCACAAATCATTAGAGTAATGCAAGTCAAAACTACAATGAAATATCACCTAAGTGGTAGGATGGCAATCATTAATAAATCAAAAAACAACAGATGCTGACACTGGTGCAGAGAAAAGGGAACGTTTCTACACTATTGTTGGGAGTTCAAGCTGGTTCAACCTCTATGGAAAGCAGTGTGGCGATTCCTAAAAGAACTAAAAATTGACCTCCATATGATCCAGCAGTCTCTCTTCTGGTAATATACCTGAAGAAACATAAATCTCTCTACCAAAAAGATACCTGCATACACATGTTTACTGCAGCACTATTCACAATAGCAAAAACCTGTAACCAACCCTACTGCCCATTGAAAGTGGACTAGATAAAGAAAATGTGGTATATATACACATTGGAATATTACACAGCCATAAAGAAGAACAAAATTTTGAACTTTGCAGAAAATTGGATGGAGTTGTAGACCATCATACTAAGTGAGCTATCACAGAAACAAAGAACTCAATACCATATGTTCTTACTCAGGGTCCCTGATCACTGGTCACATAGGCACAGGAGTGGGACCTGTGGATGCCAGTCACTGCTAGGCAAAGGAAGGAGGAAGGAGAGGGGGGACACTTGGCAACACAAAGGGTACCTGGTCCACTACCAGAGGGACTGAGGGCCACTTACAAGCCCAAACTTTACCTGCATACAGCCTACTAATGTAGTTAATCTTCACTTGTACCCCACATTTCTAAAATAACATTTAATTTTTTTAAATCTTCCTGACCTCAATTAGATAGAGATTTCTTAGGTAGAACATTTAAAACAAGAAGAATAAAAGAAAAGAATGACACAGTGAACTTCACCAACATTAAAAATTCCCACTTGTAGAAACTGTTAAGAAAATGATGAAGCAAATTACAGACAGAAAATATGTGTAATACATGTATCTGAAAAAGGATTTGCATTTAGAATTTATAAAGTGCTTCTATCACTGGTAATGTGAGTCTAATGATAACTGGATGAAAAACTTATATAGACACTTCATTAAAGAACATATGTGAATGACCAATAAGCACATGCAAAGATACATTAAGGAAATGTAAATTAAAATCACAATATGAGGCCGGGTGGTATGGCTCAAGCCTGTAATCCCAGGACTTTAGTAGGCCAAGGCGAAGGGATTGCCTGAGTTCAGGAGTTCGAGACCAACCTGGGCAACTTGGTGAGACCTCGTCTCTACAATAAATCAAAAAATAAGCTGGGCATGATAGCACATACCTGTAGTTCCAGCTACTTGGAAGAATGAGGCAAAAGGATCACCTGAGCCCAGCAGGTCGAGACTGCAGTGGCTGTGAGTGTGCCAATCTATTCCAGCCTGGGTGACAGATTGAGACTCCACCTCAAAAATCCCCACAAAAAACGTAGTACTACTATGTCTCTTTTGCAAAAGACTAGGAATAAAAAAGCTGTAAATGCCTATTTCTGGTGAGGATGAGCTAGTGATGGCAATGTAAAATGGTAAGCACTTTGGAAACCAGTTTTACGTGTTCTTGTAAACATACTCTTATTATAGAACCTTGCAATTCCACTCCTATATATTTAGCCAAGAGAATAAAAAGTATTCTCAGGAAAGTTCCATTCCATTTTTTTTATATTTATGCATACACATACATACATGTATGTAAACTTACACATGTGGATACATATACGGGTGTATACACATATGGACATGTATATTTGTGTATATAGATATCTTCATAAGATAATCTTTATATGCTCTTTTGCTCCTTGCTTTTTGACATTTAGCAGTGTATCCTAAAAATGACTCCATATCAGTTCTTAGAGTTATTCTACTTTTCACAGCATAGTGCTACATAGTGCTACACTGTGTAACTATACCTAATTTTATTCAGCCTGTCTCTATTGTATGAGCATTTAAGTAGTTTCCAGTATTTTGGTTTTTCCAGTATTTGTTATTTCAGCTGTTTTTTATTGTTGTTGTTTTTCATGTTTTTTTGAGTTGGGATCTCACTCTGTTGCCCAGGCTAGAGTGCAAAAACTCAGCTCACTGCAGCCTCAACCTCCTAGGTTCCTCTGCCTCAGCCTCCCAGGTAGCTGGGACAACAAGTTTATGCCACCACGCCCAGCTAATTTTTTTAATTTTTTGTTGAGATAAGATCTCGCTATGTTGCCCAGGCTGGTCTCGAACTCCTGGGCTTAAGCAGTCATCTCACCTCTGCCTCCCAAAAAGCTGGGAATATAAGTGTGAGCCACTCTGCCTGGCCTTGAGCAGTTATTAAGTGGAGTTTAGTAATGTCCACTTTTATCCCTCAGTGATATGATATTTTTAAAAAGTATATACTGAATTTGTGTATATACTTCACTCCATCTCTGAACTTTCTGTTTTGTTGTGCTTGTCTATCTGGCTGTTTATATTCCACGTTTTTTCATTACAAAGGCATTTTAGTATATTTTAATAATCTAGGCAGGGCTATTCATTCTCCATTGTTCTTTTTTTTAGGTTTTTCTCACTATTGTGTGTGTGTGTGTGTGTGTGTGTGTGTGTGTGTGTGTGTGTGTGTGTGTGTGTGTTTCTGGCACAGAGCCAGTAACCAATGAGTATTTGGGCTCTTACTGCAAAGTATCAAGACTGCTCTCTTCTGTGGTTAATAAACTGATTGGGGTGGCAGTTGCAGAATGCTCTCAGTGATGACAGTTATAGACATAAGAATATAACCATTTAGGCAGACTGCTTTAAATAACACAGTGGTTTGGTTTTGTTTACTTTTTAGACAATGACATTCTAATATATTTAAGAAAATTCATTTGTTTAAGGTAAAATCTTTAAGAAGAAAAATTGCAAGCTCTATTATAAAACAGCTGGTTGATTCAGTGTTAAGAAAGAAATGAAAAAAATCTAAGAGCTGTGTTTATGTGTATCATGTATACATATATTCATACTTATTAGAAGTTCACTGCCTTATTAAGTATGACTGTATGACTTCATCTCATAAACAGGTAGTTTGGGGTTATGATAGTGTTTTAGAAGAATTAAGAGGTATTAATACTTTGATGTTTTTTGGTTTAAAGGGTAATATGTTTCCCTAAGCAAAAGATCAAATTCCTGAGTTGTTAAGGAGGAAGCAGTTTCATTTCTTGTAACAGTGATTCTCAAAGCATGGTCCCCACAGACATGGTCTCCTTGGATTCTCTGGGTGGTCTGCCAGCTGGTTTCTTGAAATTCTAAGGTTTATAACATGACAGTTTCTATAGTCTGTTTTATGGCATGGATTAATAATTATGACTCTTCTAAAGTATTTTCTCAGATACCATTCTTCCCATGAGTAATGATGAGGTTTCTTTTGGGGGTATAGAGGGTATAGATCAAGTTAGTGGTTCACTCGTTCTTTTTTCCTCATAAAATAATCATTCTTTTTCCTCTCACGAAATAATAAAAATGTGAAATTGAAAACTGCTACCTTAGAGATGTCAAACTATTCTGTGCTTAAAACTTTAAGAAATCCTTCACTGGCGATTTAAAACACTAAAATAAACATTTTTTAAAAACTGAAATCCCAGTTTGCATGCTTAAAAATGACTTTTCAGTTGACCAGAGTGTGATGGCTCTGTTTTCAAACTGGAAGCAATCCCACTCAAAATCTCAGCTCTAAGAACCAAGAACTAAGAACATAATCTAGAATAATGCTTTTAGTTGGCAGCATAGAGTCACCTTGCCTGTATTTATTTATGATTTATTCTTGAGTCCATCACCTAATGACTGGAAGAACTTGATGATGTTAATTTTCATCTCTGAAGCTATTCTTATCAGTAAAATTTTAAAAGATTTGTTTTACCATATTTAAATCTCTAATATAGTGCCTGACACATTCATTCAGTCAATAAACAATATATCAAATGTCTATTCCAATGCTAGCTTCTAGAGATGCATCTTAGGATAAGATGTGATTTCTTACCTCAAGTAATTTATAGATATGTGGTGGAGATAGAAAAGGAAGCCTATCGTCATGGGACAGTGCCATCATGTATTCAGTAGTGCTGTAGATATTCTGAGAACAAGAGGTTTAGAGAAGGTTTCCCAGAGGATGTAAAGCCTGAGTTGAGTTTTGGAGGTTGAATAGGAGTTAGCTAGACAACACTGGGAAGATTATTCCAGCCTGGTAGAACAAAAAATTAAAAGGCATATGCTAGTAGCATTTGTTTGGAGAACTTTTGGCTCAGCAGTGAACAATGCCTAGTGGGAGGGGTAAGAGATGATAATGACTTGGACAGGGCCTGAAAAGATCAGTGACACTACCATGAACACAAATACTGTCTCTACTAACTACTGTTACTATGTTATCAGTAGCATTATCATATTAGACAGATGAATGAGAAGGTATTGTAGCAGCTCAGTTTGAATGAAATAATTCACCCTACTTTGTTAAAAATAAAAGTATAGGGGGAAATGTATTTTTTATGGCCTTACATACCTGAAATTAATAAATTCTGCTTATATGTTGCATATTTCTGAGTTTCTCATTTTTAGAAAGGCAGTAAGTAATTCTGAAAGCCCTGAATAATTTGTAGCTTTCTTAGTAAGTCAGTTCTTCATAATGAGTAAAAGCTGAATTTCAATGTCCAACATGCCCCAACAATTATAAATTTGAAATTAATGAAAGGTGAATTAATGTGATTTTTATCAAGTAGTAATTGTGCATATGTATAATTAGATCATACTTATGTGTGAATTTCTCTATATTTTTTTCAGCCTTTGATGCAAATATAGTCTCCTATATTGGGATATGCTCCTTGAAGGCAGGCTGGGACTTTTTTGCTTTCCATCTTTCACACCCTTTTTCTTCTTGTATTTGTAACTCTAAGTAGCAGCTAATATAGTGTTCTGCATGTGGAATAAAGCAAATGTTCAGAATTTATGTCAGGAAGGAATTTTTAACTTACATGTAAGTCGGATTATTGCTCCCAATGAGAATTTTGTTTAAGAAGGAAAAGGGGCTGTGTTAAAATAACAAACATTACAGCTACTTATTTCTGTTTGTGCACATTTTTTGTTGTTTCTCTCATCTTCCTGGAGAACAAAACAAAATTAAATAGGTGTTGAGTTGAAGATTTTATATTGTCTTTATAAGGTGCCTTGTTTTGTTTTTATGTTTGTGTATTTTTAAGATATAAGTCTCCAAGAAAAGTACACTTTTTATGGGATAGTCCAAATAAGCAATGAGACAGAAAAGATTAACATGAGCTAAATGTACTATATATAACTGCTTTAAATATTTGTAAAGTCTGTATTTGAGCAAAGTGTTGAGACAAGGATAATTCTTTAATAAAAATAAAGAATTATAGGTATATAACTTAGCTTCTAGTAGTTTCTTAAGCACTAAAAGCTGATTTTCCCCTCTAATACCTTATGTGTCTGTTATATTCCAGATATACAGTAAGCAGCCATGCCATGTTCTAGGTATACATTTACTACTGTAAGGAGGGATTAGACTGAATGGATTTTAAAGTAAGTTTGATTATTTTTTGAAGAGTTCCTTTTCAATAATAAATTTAGTTCTAATTTTTTCTATGCCATAATGTATTGTGTATATTTTTAACATAAAAATAGCATTTTATAATTATGTACTTTCTAATACAATCAACACTTCTGGAAGATATGCTGCATGTTTACCCTGAAGTGTAGGCCTATATATTGTGGTATCTTTATACCTCTGTGGCCCATAGTCATCTCATAACCCTAAGAAGGAGTAGTTGTTATTATTCCATTTTTAAAATGAGGAAACCGGAGTCCAGAAAGACAAAGTTACTGAGTCCTGAAAATATACAGGTCTCTTTACAATGTGCTATTGGCCAGAGACACTTAATTTTGCCTGGGCTTGTGACACTAGGACTTGTGACTAGTGAGGATGTCATGTTTAGATTAAAAAAAAAAAAAAAAAAAGGCAGACACTAGAATAAAGGTATGTTTTTTCTTTGCATTTTTTTGCTTCTCCTGGAAATTTCTATCTCATCAGCATTTTTTCTAATTGGTAAAATTTCCCATTTATTATTCATTAATTTCAAAGATTCATAAACAAATGGCTAGCACAGTCCTGCTACTGCCCTTTTCTCTGTCTTCATTTGTTCATTCTTATTTCTCTTTAATTATTCTCATCTCTCAGTTTCTCAACATGTTGTGTCTCTGAGTCTTTGCACATGTTCTTCAACCTGATATCCTGCTTTCCACCACTCGCCCCACCTGTGCATGCCTTTTGAATGGCCAGAGCACCGTGATCCTTTAGGTTTCAAGTCTCAACTAAAATGTCACCCACCTAGAAAGGTATTCCTTGACACCTTGTCTAATGTAGGTGTCTCCCCTGCCTTAAGCTCTATTTCAGAAAACTAGTTTTTAAATTTCATTTATTATGGCTTGCAAATCTTTCATTTATTGATTTATTTATTGCCCATCGTAATGGAAGTTCCATGAAGGCAAGGACCATAGCTTTTTTTTTTTTTTTATCACTATGGCACCTTAACTGTTAGCACAGTGCCCAGTGTATAGTAGACACTTAATAAGTATTTGTTGAATAAATAAATGAATTAAAACAAATTGAGAGTGAAAGCTTGCTTTTTTAGTCTTGCTTCTTGGAGGACATGATACAAAATAGCCATCAGTTCTCTGTTGAGATTTGTTTGGCAACATTTTGAAATGAAAGAAATAAATTGCACTGAGAAGTTGAGGTCCAATTTCTTGACCACACAAATAAGGGAGGGAAGCTCTCTCAAGAGGAGAGGGAGAATAATTAATTTTAAAAGTAACTCTTAAAAACTCGTGATTTGTTGTGGGCTTATAGTCTGAATTTCATTTTCATTGTCAACATTTTAAATTAATTATGCCATGTTTAGGTTGTGGGCTTCTCTGTCATTCAACAGAATTATTGGTCATCAGTATCATCTAGTGTATTATTTGAAACCAAGTGAGAATAGCAGAAACACAATGTTTAGTGTGTTGTTTAAGAGTATGAATTTCAGCCGGGCTCGGTGGCTCAGCCTGTAATCCCGCACCTTTGGGAGCCTGAGGCGAGTGGATTGCCTGAGCCCGTAGGTTCGAGACCTGCCTGGGCAACTTGCCAAGACCTCATCTCTACAATAAATCAAAAAATCAGCCAGGCATGGTAGCGCATGCCTGTAATTCCGGCTACTTGGAAGGCTGAGGCGGAAGGATTGCCGGAGGCATGCCTGTAATTCCGGCTACTTGGAAGGCTGAGGCGGAAGGATTGCCGGAGGCCAGCAGTCGAGGCTGCGGTGGCCGGGAGCAGCCACTGCACTCCAGTCTGGGCAACCAAGTGAGACTCCAACTCAAAAAAAAAAAAGAGTATGAATTTCTATTTAAAATTGTATTTTTTTTTTTTGAGGAGCTTCTGTTCTGTGTTGGTAAGGGTAAAAGCCTTAGGAGAAAATAGGACTTTGCAAGTATAAAATATGCAAAATAAATGTCAAAAGTGCAGTTTTAATAATAGTTCATAAAATCATATAAAAACTTTCTTTAAAAAATGTAATCATAATTCTGTGTTCTGACTATTCTTTATCTGCATATGCAAATATGGATACCATAGTTAAAATTAAGTTCTTGTTCAGTTTGAGTACTACTTTTGTTTGTTTGTTTGTTTGTTTTACATAAGGTAAATGTCCATATATAGACTGTTTTCACCTGTACTATTATGTTTCTTTCTTCCTCCTTCCCTCAGGGAGTGGCCTCTGGCCAAGACTGGTTTCTGACAGATGTGTGCATATTCCCAGTAATGGGTCATGGGATATTGGTGACCTGTCAAGAGATGCAGGTGATCAAGCAACCTAAAGATAATGTAGTAGTCACTCTTCATCAATATGATTATAAACACTGTGCAGGAATTTGAATAATTAACTTGCTTAATTATGAATCTGCTGTACATTCCCGAGGTGCAGATTCTTTATGGACCTACCACTATTAGTGCTTCCCCATAAGTTTCAATAAACTAGTGTCTCTCCCTGCTGGACCTCTGTATGACTTCCTTGGAATAGATAAAGAACCATACATGCAAGCCTTTTCAGATTTGGGGTTTCCATGTTCATTTTACTTTTTCTGTGTTCATTTAACTTTTTTTTTCCTGACACTGTATAGTTTTCATATTTTTCATATGATACAATAGACCGAGATCAGCAAACTATAGCCCATGGACCAAATCTGGCCCTTTGCTTATTTTTGTAGAGTTTTATCAGAACACATCCATGCTCATTCATTTATATATTGTTTATAGTTGATTTCTGCTGTAACAGCAGAGTTGAATAGATGCAACCTGCAAAGCTGATACTTATTTGGCCCATAACACTAAAAGTTTGCCAGCCCCTGCTGCAGACTATATAAGGGTAATGACTTTGATCTCTGTTCATCCCCTCAGTGTCCTGATAGAATCTGATCAACTGCAAAATCCTATTGTCAGTTTATAAAAGCTAAAAACCTTTATTCTTATTTCCGTAACAGTTGTACTAATTAGAAACATCTTGAACATTTTATTCAAGCATGGCAAAGATAAATCTTGTTTTTTATTTTGTTTTGTTCTGATTGCTGTTCTTAGATCAGAGGTTTTTGTTTTGTTTGGTTGGGTTTTTTTAAAGAAAGCTGATGAAAACAGATTTCAGGGCAAAAACTAGATTCTTTATATAGTACAGAAACACTCATAAATCAACTCTAGTAAGCAGTTTTAAAAACTCCTTCCTAGCCAGGCTCAGTGGCTCAGTCTGTAATCCCGCACCTTTGGGAGGCTGAGGTGAGTGGATTGCCTGAGCCCACGGGTTCGAGACCCGCCTGGGCAGCGAGACCTCATCTCTACAATAAATCAAAAAATCAGCCGGGCGTGGTAGCGCATGCCTGTAATTCCGGCTACTTGGAAGGCTGAGGCGGAAGGATCGCTGGAGCCCAGCAGGTCGAGGCTGCGCTGGCCGGGAGCGGCCACTGCACTCCAGTCTGTGCAACAGAGTGAGACTCCAACTCAAAAAAAAAAAAAACTCCTTCCTTTAATTTTGACATTTGTCATTCTGTTGATGATATCTGTTTAAAGCCTTTCACACCTTAGAGAAGTAGATTTGAAATGTTTGTACAATACCCAACAGCATATTAAAACACTTTTCTTCCCAAAGGAAGTATAGTAATTTATTCTTTTAGGGGTATTGTAACTTAACTGCATCTTTTTCTTCCTGTTTCTTGATCCAATGTAGTTAAATAATAGATTTTATTTCATTACTTCTTCAGAAGCAATAAAGAAGATATTATGTTCAATAGACTTGTTTATTTTTTTTTCTATGTCCTTCTAAAGTTTAAATGGAATTCTTTTTCTTTGCACTTCCCTTGCAAAAGGAAGTGTAATATCACTTTCAAATCTATGTCTTTGGGAAATGAGTGTTAATTTAAAAATACACTTTAAAGAACATAAATATAATTTTTCCCTGGAATATCTGATGATTAAGTCTAGTCAGATGCTACTTTAAAAATAAAACCAGGATTTCTAATAAGTAGTCAATCATTTAAAAATCAGTGGCATACAATATATATGCCTAGTGAAGTGTAATTTAAGAGATCACCAAATTAGTTCTTATCAAATAAGTTTTAGTTTTATACCAAGACTAATGGCCTTTAAACCTTTAAAAATCATTTCCTTCAAATTGTATATCTATATGTGCTACGTTAAATTGTTTATGTTGAGAAATCGTTTTCTCCTAGTACTATTAAAAAATAATTACAGACTGAAAGTAAAGAAGTCCTAGTGCCGTGTAGAAAGTAACCAGGGGATTCTTCCATATTTGCATGTAATGTAAATAACTACTTGTACAATTATTGAAAATATTTCTATTTTTTATAATTTTTAAATTTTACATTTAAAAAAGAAATAGAGAAGGGGATCTTACTATGTTGCTCAGGCTGGTCTCATACTCTTGGCCTCAAGCAGTCCTCTTTGCTGGGATCCTCAAAATGTTGGGATTTTGAGCCACAACACCCAGCCTATACATGTTTTAAAGCCAAATGTGGATTCAGTCACTAACCAATATTACTTGGTACAATAAAATGGAAATGAGTAAATGTTGACAGTTTTTATTCTGGTGAAATACTTATTTCTGATTATTATGAAAAATGATGTTCTGACAAAAAATACAATACCGTACAGCATATTGTGAAGTATAATTTAACTTACCATTAATAACTGTTCTATCATTATGCATTGTGAACTGTGTTAGTGGATGTTATACATGCAGCTCTTTTATTTTGGTTTTACAACCTGTCGTACATGTTTTTAATGGAGTAAAACATGTACAAGGAGGAAAGAACTTGGATTTTTTAAAGGTCCTTGAAGAATTAATTTGCATTCCCTCTGAAAAAGCCAGCTAGTAATTTCTCTTTCAGGCTCAGGGAGACAGATTTGAGACTGTTCACAGCATACGTAAAACTCAAGTCGTTATTATAAAATAACTTAGTATTTTTAATTCTTTTTAATTTTATCTTTCATTGATATGTCATGGATGTCTTTGAGACACTAATAAAATTGTGGATTCCCTTCCATTTAATACAACATTTTACATACAATTTCAAAAAGTTCATGAGCTCCAGCTTAAATTTTTCAGTGTCAAAATATTTACATGATTACACACCCTTTACATTTGAAAAGACAGTTTAAAAACATTAACTGTATTAGTTTAAAAGTAATAAAAGTTAATTGTAGAGAATTTGTAAAATACAGAAAGGTCTAGAAAATGAAATAAAAGTCACTTGTGATTTTACCATCTAGATGCAACTACTTCTTAGTATGCTTATGTATTTTCTTCTTGTCTTTTTCAGTAAATAAAATTTGCATCATTATTGTACACACAAGTTGCAGTGTACTGTTTAAATGTAAAAATTTATGATTATAAATCTCTTCTGTTACCAAATGTACTTAAAACATTTTCCTTTCATGGAAGTGTAAAATTCCATTGTGAATAAATGATCTATCTCCTGTTAATAAAGGTCTCTGCTTTTCTAGTGTTTCACTGTTTTAAAGAATGTATAGGCTGGATACGGTGCCTTAAGCCTGTAATCCCAGTACTTTGGGAGGCTGAGATGAGAGGATTGTCTGAGCCCAGGGGTTCTAAACCAGCCTGGGAACTTGGCAAGACTTCATCTCTACAATAAATCAACAAATTAGCCGGGCACAGTAGTACGTGCCTGTGGTTCCAGCTACTTGGAAGTCTGAGGCGGAAGGATCACCTGAGCCCAGCAGGTCGATGCTGTGGTGACAGTGAGCATGCCACTGTATTCCAGCCTGGATGACAGAGTGAGATTCCAACTCAAAAAAGAAAAAAAAAAAGAATGTATAAAATTACATTCATGTTCATAAACGATTATCAATATCTGATTATTTTCCAAGATCGATACCAAATTATGAGTGAGAAGTATTAACTTCTTTAGTACACAATTTGAAACTGCCCTCCAGAAAATTGTTTCTCCCTGGCAGTGAATGAGCTTGCCTTCTGAATTCCATCCTGCCAGCAGCATTTGCATTTTTTAAATATACTGATTTAAGAGGTATAAAGTGATGATAATTTACAGTTGTTTTAATTTGTATTTTTGATCACATTAACCACTTAACATTCTTATGTGAATTTTTATTTATATCCTTTGCTTATTTTTCTTTAGGATTTTAATGTTGCTATTGTACTGTTTTTTAACCAAATTAAAAGGCATGAGCTGGAAAAATAAAAAGTTCTACCCTAAAAATATATATACTAATTTGTGTATTTATCACATTTAAAATTGTATAGTTATAATTTATTTGGATGTAAGTCATGAATTATGTTTCTATACGCACACATACATACAAATAATTTTAACTGTATAGTCACTGTGTTCACAGTATAAATAAGGATATTTTTCTTTTTTTGTATTTGTTCTTCTCATACACCCCTAAACCCATGTTATCCTTCCATGCATTTCTTCATGTTGTTTTTACAAGTTGTATGTATGCATATGTAGAATTAACATGTATAAAATTTTTCATCATTATTACTTGCTTTATAATCAGTTTGATTGTATTACACATACTTCTCTGTGTCTTGCTTGTCTTACTAAATAATATTTCATGGAAATCACTTCAAGTCTACTAGTAAAACTTTATTTTTAAAAAATAACTGTAGAATATACCATGACATAGGTATACCATAATTTATTTACCTTTCCTCTGTTGATAAGCAGTCTTTTTGTTTTCATCATGTTTATTTGATTAGTCTTAATATATATCATCTGTTTTTTTCTTGTTTATAACAATTCTCATTCTGTGAATACTGTTTCCTTATATCCCTGCTAGCAACAGAAGTTGTGGCTCCTTTTATTTTTTTCATGAATACTGACTGTCAAGAAATATTTCATTTTCACTTTAATTTACAGTGGTCTGACTACTAATAACTTTGATCATCTTCAGTTTTGTTGACATTTGGATTTGCTCCTATTTGAATTGCCTATTTCTACTTTGTCTATTTTTCTATTACAGTTTTAAGATAAATTTTAACTAATGTATAATATATGTATTACATCTTTTAAATTTGCACTGAAGAATTTTTTCAAAGATTCCGCCAAAGTGTATTAAAATATTATATCATCTTGTATGCTTATGTTTTCCATGTTAGGCTTCCAGCTTTTAGTGTTGTATGAAATTAGAGAGACCATGACACCAAGGCTATCTTAGGAAGTAGTATTTTATTAGCACCAGTGTGACTCAGTGGGCTAATGCTCCAAGGCTGAGCAACCCAGAGAAAGAGGAGAGGGATTTTATATGTTAGTTTAGGTAAGGGAGGGGGTCAGGTTGTTTGGCTATACGTTTTTGTTTTTGTTTTTGTCTTTTTGGAATTTGCAAAGTAGTATTTAGCTAAACCAGATTTTCAAAGAACAAACTGTTTTCAGTATATACATGACAAGCAGGAGTTGTAAACCTTTAACTTTACAAAGAGAGGATGGGGGGTAAGATTGTGAATTGATTACTGTCTTACACTTACAGGAAAGCAGCCTGTGGCTATTTGGTTTTCTCACATCCCATGTCTAGCAGGCTTGGAGCTTGCAGGTTGATTTTTTTTAAAAGAATAATTTTAACTGTTTCTAGATCCCTCTCTGCCACATCCCCCGCTTTGATGCTCAACCCTTAATTCACCATCATCTTCAATTTGGTGAATTAACATTGTGAGGGCTGCAGTTTTTCATTCAACAACTGTTTCCACAAACATAGAGATGGAGTTCATAATTACTAGGGCTATGCAAGGGAGGATAAGAAAGGATCCGAAATAGGATTCCAGATCCAATAATGTACTTAAATTCTCCCAGACCCAAGAACATGCTTTCAAACCAATTTCCAATTTCCATGCCATGTCATTTTTGTACTGGGACATGGGAAAGCTTTCAGTATTGGTGGCTATATCAGTTATAGCTTTACTATTATCATCTATTTGCAAACAGCTCTTAGAGCTATTAAATTTACCACATACTCCTCCTTCTTCTGCTAGCAGGTAGTCCAAAGCTAAGTGGTTCTAATAAATGGTGGCATGCATTTGGGCTTCTTGTTGAGCAGCAAGCTCAAAAGCCGTGGCTGTTTGATTAGTTATAACTTCTAAGACAGCTTGTAACCGGATAATGCAATTTAGCACATATATAGGCATGCAGTATCCCCAACTTCCATCTTGTGTGCCCACGTGACTGGGCCATAAGTATTTATAATTCTCTGGGGTGGCCATTTGTCGTCTTTCCAAACCTGGGTCCCTCCTAATTAAGAGTTTGATCAAGAGATCGAACATCCCGTGTTTTGAGACTCTCATAAATGGGGATGCCCAGTTCATCTCCCTTCAGGTTAGGCAGAACCAAAAATCCTGGCTGAATTATTCCTATGGTACATGTACCTTTCCATAGTGCTGGGAGCTGGGTATGTGACCTTTCCATATATCCAAAACAACCCTTCAGGGGCTTTCCTGAAGTCTGGCTTTACAAAGGACAGTTTATCCAGTTTTGACTTATAACAAGGATACCTTGAAACGGGTTAGCTTGTTCAGAGGATAGTACTATATAGTTACTTATGGTTTGGATAACAGTAGTACATTGAGAAGATTTAGTTGCATAAGCAGGTGCCTAATACCTAACAGGCCTTGTTGGCCACCAGATTTGGTGAGTTGTATTCCAGTATAATATTCTTTTGCAAGGAGTTTCTCCTACCCATTGAGTATAAACAGAGCCTGCTCTGCTTAAGCAGTTTTCTCCATTTATTTTTGAGGAGAGGACCCATTTTGGCGGTAGGTTGTCTGTGCTAACAGTTACAGAATCATTCCATTGAAGGAGCTGGTATGCAGCAAGACTAGTTTCTTTCCAAGGCCATCCTTTAGTCATTAGGGCTCCTCGCATACCCAACAATTGGTGACACCAAGTGTCTGGGTTATGTTTTCAGCCAAATTTATAAACAGATTTTGGCCTAGTTCCCATGGTTGAGGGAAGGGGATTAACTTTGGCTGTTGGGTATCTAGGGGAATTATAAATTGTACAGCTTCTTTAAGCAGTTACTTGGCTTGGAGTGCAGGGGCGAGATCCCAACAAACCCAATTTTTGCTTTCGAGGGCACTACGAGCTATAACCCCAGCTTTAGTGTACTGGGAGCTCTGTTTTGATAATCCGGTAAAGTACAGCTGATCATTATGGGTACAGATAAGTTTGTCAGTATAACAAATTTCTGGCTAGGATGAATAATGATGGAAGACTTTTATGTCTGGCCAGATTGTTTATATACATTTACATGCTGGGTGTGTGGAGAAAGCGATAGACACCCAAATTAGGCAGAAGTACATAAAAGCACAAGAAAGCTTCCTATTATAAGAAAGAACAGATGCCAGACTCGGTGGCTCAGCCTGTAATCCTGCGCCTTTGAGAGGCAGAGATGAGTGGATTGCCTGAGCCCACGGGTTCGAGACCTGCCTGGGCAACTTGGTGAGACTTCATTTCTATATTAAATCAAAAAGAAATTAGCCGGGTGTGGCAGCGTGCACCTGTAGTTCCAGCTACTTGGAAGGCTGAGGTGGAAGGACCACCGGAGCCCAGCAGGTTGAGGCTGCAGTGGACGGGAGCGGCCCGTGCACTCCAGTCTGGGTGACAGAATGAGACTCCAACTCAAAAAATTAAAGAAAAAAAAGAAAGAAAAAACAGAAATGCTAGTGAGACCTTTTCCCAACATGTCTAATTTGTAGGGGTCAACTCTGTCATTCGTATAGCAAATAAAGTCAGTCCCATAGCAAATAAAATGACAAACAGTATAGCGATTGGCAAATACAAAGGCTGTCAAGGTGAAACAATGGCTTATCAGTAAGGTGTTGATTCTGTTGAGTCCTTAAGCTTCTGCCGTGCATAGATCAGCTGGCATCCAGTGTGTGGCTAAAGCAGGGCCAGTGGATCCTCAAACTTCAGCTGTGTGTAGACTAACCAGCCCTGAAGTGACTAAAGCAGAGCTTGGGGAATCCATTTCAGGATTTCTGTCAGCTTCAGTGACTTTACAGAGGGTCAGCTTAAGGGGAGCCAATGGATTTTTGGGGCACTCCCAGTCCTGGGAGGCAGGATTAACTCTGCTGTAATGGATCCAGGGAACTGTTTTGGCTACTTTGACCGCAGTTGGGGTAGACAAAAGGACCATAAATGGGCCCCTCCAGAGGGGTTTTAGAGGCTGTACCTTCCATTCTTTTACCTGTACCATATCACCTGGTTTAAAAGAATGGGCATTGGTAGTTAAACTAATTGGTAACTGTTCTTTGACTTGATAATGGATGGTATTTAAGGCTGAACCTAAGGCTTGCATTTGTTGTTTTAGAGTAAGATTTCCTAACTCCTTTAAATCTCCCTATATGCCCTTAACAAGAGGAGGTGACCTTTCTTTCAAAAGGCAAGAAACCCGTTTGCTTTGTGGGGCTAGACCTTTCCTTTAGAAGGACTGTTGTCATAAGTTGGACCCAGTCTAAATGAGTTTCTTGGCATAGCTTACTTAGTTGTGATTTTAAGGTCTGCTTCATTAACTCCATCTTTCCCAAGCTTTGTGGCCTCTAGGCTGTATGGCACTTCGATTTGATTTGCAGTCTTCTTGTCATTAACTCTACTACCTCTACTTCAAATGCCAGTCCATTGCCCAATCCTATAGTGACTGGGAGTGCAAACTGAGGCATGATTTCTTTTAACAGGAGTCAGGCCACGTCGGTGGCTTTCTCTCTCCTTGTGGGGAAAGCCTCAACTCATCCTGGGAAAGTATACACAAAAACAAGGAGATATCTGTAGCCTCAGCAGTGCAGGAGTTGTGTAAAGTCCATGGTAATATCCTCAAAGGGTGCCCCTCGCCCACGTGCTGCACTCCAGGGGAGACTTTGGGTCCCTGTCACAGGTTATTTTGAGCACAAATTACACATTGTTCACAGACTACCCATGCTATACTGGAGAGTCAGGGGACATAGAAGTACTTACTGAGGGTATTTTCAAGAGCGGTCCATCCGCTGTGTGTCCCTTGGTGAAATTGCCTGACAAATGCTATAGTCAATGATTCTGGAATTGCTATTCAGCCATCTTGAAATTCCCACCATCTAGCTTGTAAGTAGTGTCCCGTTTTGGTTTCAGACCATATTGTCTCATTTGGCGTGTAGTAAGGGCTCCAGTTCATCAGCAGGCCAAAAAGCAGCACCGTGGTTATTGCAGTCATTTTGCCAGTTTCTCTTGTTACTGCAAGTTTTGCTTCTTGATGTGCTTTGCGATTTCCTTTGGCAGTTATCTCATTTCCCTTTTTATGCCCTCCGCAATGTATGACTGCTACCTCCTTTGCTGCCCATATAGTGTCTAGTAGCTCTAGAATTTCATTGCCATATTTTATGTCTTTTCCCCTGAATCGATTAAACCTCTCTCCTTGTGTAAGGCCCCATGCGCATGCAAGGTATTTAAGCATACATGGAGTCTGTATAGATACTAACGTGTAGCCCTGTGGCTAGCTAGAGGGCTCGAGTGAGTGCAATGAGTTCTGTCTTCTGAGCTGAAGTTCCTATCGGCAGAGGTTTCGCCTTGACCATGGATTTTAGTTACCACTGAATAACCCGCAAAGCGCTTTCCCTCCTGTATGAAACTGCTCCCATCCATGAAGTACTCAACTTCAGGGTCCCTGAAGGACTGGTCTGTTAAATCTGGATGGCTAGAGAATACTTCATTTATTATTTCAATGCAATCATGGCCTGGCTGTCCCGACTCTATAGGTAGTAAGGTTGCCAGATTTAGGGTCTTTACCACCTCTAGGCAAATGTGTGGGTTTTCACAGAGCATTCCTGATATTTCACCATTCGAGCATTGGTTGACCAATATTACCCTTTGTATTCCATTAAATTTATCACTGCATGAGGCACCCTGACAGTTAGGTTTTGTCCCATAGTTAGTTTGTCAGCTTCTGTTATCAGGAGTGCCATGGCTACCAGGGCTTGAAAACAAGGTGGCCAGTCTTGAGTCACAGAATCTAACTGTTTGGATAAATATGCCATAGGTCTATGCCATGACCCTAGCACTTGAGTCTAGACCCCTACCGCAGTGCCAACACGTTCATGCACATATAAAAAGAAAGGCTTAGTCATATCTGGTTGTCCCAGATCAGATGCATTGGTGAGGGCCTGTTTAATTTGTTCAAAGGCCTGTTGCTGAACCTTTTCCCATAGGAGAGGCTTCTGTTCACCCCCCTTTGTGGCTTCATAGAGGGGTTTTGCCATGATGGAGAAGTTAGATATCCAAATTCTACAGAACCTTGCAGCCCCCAAAAACTCCCGGATTTCACGCCAGGTAGTTGGAACTGGTATTGAACACACTGCCTGTTTCCTTTCAGGGCCAAGTGGCGCTAGCCTTGGGACAAATGAAAACTAGACACTTAACTTTTTCCTGACATAGTTGGGCTTTTTTCTTTGAGACCTTGTAACCCACCTTCCACAGAAGGGTGAGCAGTTGTTGTGTTCCTTGAATAGTTTTCCCGGGTTGGTACTGCCAACAGTAAGTCATCTACATACTGGAGCAAGGTACAGCCACACTGGTGTGCTGGAAAGTCTTTGAAATCTGAGGCTAGTGCCCTACCGAAGATGGTTGGAGAATTCTTGAATCCTTGGGGCAGCTGGGTCCAAGTTAACTGTCCCTTGGTGCTGTTTGTCGAGTCCTCCCATAGGAAAGCAAAGATCTGCTGACTTCTTGTGGCCAGGCAGATACAGAAGAAAGCATCCTTAAGGTCCAAGCTGGTGAAAAAAGCAGCCTTAGCAGGGATGAGACCCAGCAATGTATACGGGTTTAGAACAACAGGATGTAGAGTGACTGCAACCTTATTTACAGCTCACAAGTCTTGAACCAACTAGTAGTCATCCGTGCCTGGCTTCTGCACCAGCAACAGAGGCATATTCCAAGCAGACTGACAAACCTGGAGAATTCCATAATGTAAGAGCCTCTTCAAGTGCTTGTGGATTCCTATTTGTGCTTCATGTGGAATGAAGTACTGCCTCTGATGATCTGACTCGCCCCCCTGGCTTAGTTCCACAATCACGGAGGGTATATTTCTTGCTAGTCCTGGAGGATTGTCCTCTGCCCACACTCCCAGTACTTGAAATGGTAGCTCTGGAGATTTTTGTGAGACCTCCATTAGACTGTAGAGCCACCATTCCTCTTCCTGGGGGTCAGTGAGGGTCATGATTTTGCCTCTTAATCTCAGAGTTACATGGTTAAGAGAGTCAAAGGTAATCTGAGCTCGAAGCTTTCCCAGGAAGTCTTGTCCCATTAAGGCTATGGGACAATCTGGGAGATATAGGAACACTAGTATGACCTCATGGGTGTCGCCGACTGTGCAGCGTCACGGCACCATGAAGGGATGTCTAGTTTGACGCCAAGTGACTCCTATAACATTAGCCCATTTTTGGGAGAAGGGATCTATAGGATGGGTGATCACGGTGTGTTCAGCTCCCATGTCGACCATGAAGTTCATACGTTGGTCCCCTACTGTCATGCTGACCATAGGCTCCTGGGGACCTAAAGATAATAGGGAGCCCAGTCTGGCCTATTCTTGTTGCAGTCCTTCCATAGAGGCCAGGCCCATAAAGCTGTTAGGAGCTGGTGGATCTTGTTGATAAGTGGAGCCTTGTGGGCCATTTTTCTGTTGGGCTTCCTCATCGGCTGTTCATTGGGGGCATTCACGTTGCCAGTGACCTTCTTGGTAACAATAGGCATACTTCTTTCTCCCTAACTTCATAGGGGGTTGTGATGTCCCTTGTGTAAGCTGATAGATGGAATTCAGGGGTCCCTGAGCAGGCTGAGGTAATCCGGGCCTCGCTCTGGGAAACTGCTGACCTGGCTGTCTTCTTCCCCAACCTTTGCCTCTGTTTCTTCCCAGTGGGCCTGTTATCTGGTACCCCGCAATGGCAGCAGCAAGCATGGCCATTTTCTTTTTCTGCCTTTGGTCTGCCTCTTGTTGGGTCTCCTTATCTTGGTGAATGAACACTTTAGTGGCAACTTCTAGCAGCTGGCTAACATTCATTCCAGCAAAAGCCCTCTAGTTTTTGTAGCTTATGTCAAATATCCCTCTGGGACTGTCTGACAAAAGTTGCATTTACCATATGCTGATTTTCTGTTGCCTCTGGGCCAAAGGGGGTGAATAGCTGAAAGACTTCACAGATTTGGCTTGGGCTCTCTTCAGCTCCCTAGAACACCTCAGAGACCTTGCTCATATTTATGGCCTTTTTCCCTCCTCCTCATACCTGCTAGGAGGGCCTTCTGATACCGTTCAAGCATTTGCAGTTCCTGGTTACTGTTGGGATCCCATTGGAGGCCCTCCTCTGGGAATTGATTTTGGGTATTTGCCTGGGCGTTGAGTACTCTAGGTGGGGCAAGTTCCTCTAGCCATTTTATAGCCCCCTGTGTAATTCTCCAATGCTCCTCAGTATTGAATAGCATCAGGAGGAGTTGGTGGCAGACCGCCCAGGTTGGCCTCTGGGTTTGGATAATGGAATGTATTAAGTCAATCATAGCCTGAGGCTTTTCTGTGAAGGATGGTGTATGATTTTTCCAGTTCAGGAGGTCTGTGGTGGTGAAAGGCTGGTACACAAATGTGTGTTGCCCACCTTGGATCTGGCCTTCTTGATCATAATAAATAGATCCCCTAGTCTCCCTCAGTGGCATCTGGAAGGCAACATGACATTCCCCTGATGTGAAGTCAGACATGCATTCTGGCAGCTGCTTTCTGGGTGGGATGTGGGGGAGTCAGAACAGGTGGCTCGGGTGTGGCCTCTGATTGTTTAAGAGACTTACTAGGTTTAGGGGTGATTCCAATTTTGAGCTCCTAACAGTGGCTAGTACCATTGGAGCAGGTGGCAATGGTAGGTAGACCGGAAAATAAGATGGTAGGATTTCTGGTTCATCAGCCAACACCAGCTTGTCAGACAACTTATCAAACCCTGATAGGCATTTGGACTGGGCTGTTTTGAAGGCTGCCATAATTTTGCAATTGTCTTCCCAGCAAACTTTTAACCAAGAGGACCATGCAAGGACCACATCCTGCTAACAGTTGATGTAAGGGAATTGGTCTGGGTGACCTGGCTCTCCTACTATAATTCTATATACTCTCCCAATGGTTTTTCTATCTAAGGATCCCTCTGGCTGCCATCCAACCCCAAAAGAGGGCCAATCTATTTCACAGAACGTATGGAGCTTTCTCCAAGACAGTTTGACACCATAACAATCTTCACAGAAGCATTTGTCAAAGTTCTTAAGCATACAATCAAGAGGGGTATTCTTGCTTTGATTTCCACCCATTTCCTCCCCCTAACAGATGGCAGACACACATAAGGGAACAAGGAGTATGGGAAGCAGTTGCTTTGTCCTCATCTAGCTGTACTCCTCACAGAGATATTTCAGACACCTCTTAGCAATTGGCAAATTGGTATAAACCCCCAACCCAGACCAACCCTGTGACAGGGTTGGGGCTTCCCTCAGCTGTGTGAGGTTGTCACCAGCTGAGATTGGAACTCAACACTTGCTTTGGCCCATTTGTCAGGTCAGAACCCTTCCACTGTGCATCTCATTCACACGCAATCACACAGCACATTCATTCTCCAACCCTCCACCCTAATCCTAGGAGTCAACTAGTTCATCTTGAGACAATGTTTCCTTCCACTGCCTTTCAGTCCTTTCCTTCAGACTGGAAACTTCTAGCGGACTCCAGGAGGTGATCAGGCTCCCTTTCTGCCATCTACTGGCAGGTCTATGCAAAGACCATTGTTCCTACCCTTTCCGTCTGGCAGTGTTCCTCACGCCAGTTCCCATGCCTCTTTTGATCCTGCTCTTGAGATCCGAGCCCCAGTGCACCAGGAGGGGCCTCACAGTGCACCGATAGGAGCCTCCCTCCTATGGATCAAAAGGTCTGCTGCGTGCCAGTCAAGATTGCCTCTCCCATTGCCCCAGAGGTCATACCCCACTGACAAAGGAGGTAGAATACACTGTCTCTGAACTCTCTCTTCCCTGGCCAATGCACCAAGAAATGTTGTGGGAAAGCAGAGAGACCGTGACACTGAGGCTATCTTAGAAAGTAGTGTTTTATTAGCACTGGCATGACTCAGTGGGCTAATGCTCCAAGGCTGAGCAACCTGGAGAAAGAGGAAGGGGGTTTCAGGTTAGTTAAGGTAAGGGAGGGGTTGAGTTATATGTATATACATTTTTTTTTTTTTGTGGAATTTACAAAGTAGTATTTAGCAAAACCAGATTTTCAAAGAACAAATTATTTCCAGGATATACATGACAAGCAGCGGTTGTAAACCTTTAACTTTACAGAGAGAGGATGCAGGGGTAAGGTTGTGAATTGATTACCATCTTGCACTTACAGGAAAGCAGTTTGTAGGCTATTTGGTTTTCTCACGCCCCATGTCTAGCAGGTTTGGAGTTTGCAGGTTGATTTTTAAAAAGGAATAATTTTAACTGTTTCTAGCCCCTCTCTGCCACATTAGTAAGGACATCTCCCCAATAGTTAGACTGTATAGAGTGTGTCCTAGATCATCTTACAAAATTTGTATTTTTTTTTTTTTTTTTTTTTACTATGTAACAAACCACCTAAAAACACAGGTGTTTTAAAAACAAAAATTATTTTATTATTTCTCCTAATTCAGTGACTTGGCTTGAGATCTCTCACATGGTTGTAGTCAGATGGCAGCTGCAGTTAAATCATCTGGAGTGTTAACCAGGATTCTTAGGTAGGCTAGGCTCCTTTCCTTCCCTACATACACTCAGGGTCTTTCTACAGCTGTTCTCTCTATAGGGTTTGTCCAGCATGCACTCATGTTGTAGCATTGGGCTCCCAAAGACAAAGATGTAGAAGCTGCAGCAGCTTTTATTGCCTAGGCAAGAAAGTTCTGGAATATCATCTATCCCACATTCTGTTCATTAGAGCAAGTCACAGGTCAGTCCAGATTCTATGTGAGAGATCTACATGAGGACAGGAATCAGGAGGTGCTGTTCATTTCCATGGGGGGTGTGGAGGCATCTTTGGAGAATAGATACCACAATAATTACATTTTCTTCCTTTTTTTTGAGGCAAAGAAAAGATTTATTTAAAAAGAGATTACTTCCCACATATGGCCATCTGAAATGCGACCCAATGCCGCATGGAAGATGCCAAGAATTGCACAGAAGTTAGATTAAAATGGCCAGTGGCTGCTTGTGGTTGAGTCCTTTTAACCATTCCCCTTGATGGGGGAATATCATTAAGCTGATTGGGTGTTGGTCTGCTCCATGTCATCACAAAAGGGCAGGCAAGCTGAGGTACTGATGTCAGGTGATGGACAGATGGCAGATAGGTGGGTTAGTCACATGATTGCTGCCATGGTGGGATCTGTCTGAGTCACATAGGTCACAAAGGGCTGATTAGGTTAACTTGGGGGATTTGGGCCTGGAGGGGTTTTTCCTGAAAGAGACTTGTTAGACATTTGCAATCCACAAACTCCTTGACCAAAGGTGGTCGTATTGTATTATCACTTTTATGGCTTTGGCCAGCCAACAGGTGATCTTTGACTGTTAGCCTTGACAAGGAATCTAAAAGTTTACTAGAGATTATTATGTTAAACCATGAATTGAAAGGTTGGGCTGTCTTGGTTTTGCATCTAAGGGAGATTTGCCAAGGCTGCTTGGCCTATAGTAGAATGTCTGAATGCTTTCTAATAGCTATGCTGAGGCAAAAAAAGACTAAGAATAAGCTACATTTCTTCTACATTTCTTTTTTTTTTTTTTGAGTTGGAGTCTCACTTGGTCACTCAGACTGGAGTGCAGTGGCCGTTCCCGGCCACCGCAGCCTCACCTGCTGGGCTCTGGCGATCCTTCGCCTCAGCCATCCGAGTAGCTGGAATTACAGGCATGCGCTACCACGCCCGGCTGATTTTTTGATTTATTGTAGAGATGAGGTCTCGCTGCCCAGGCAGGTCTCGAACCCATGGGCTCAGGCAATCCACTCACCTCAGCCTCCCAAAGGCGCGGGATTACATGCTGAGCCACTGAGCCCAGCTTCTTCTACAATTCTGTAGGTATCTCCTTTCATTCCCACCTCTTGCTATTTCAAAAATATCCTTATTTGTACCTGGGAACAGGAATGAAGGTCAGGCTTCTGTAGCTCCTTCTTGCTACACATGAGGCATAGAGATGTCCCTATCTGTCAAGAGCAAGAGGAGGGAATGAGAGTACAGGAGCCCATGGAGTTACGTATTTTTATCCAAAGTACTTACTATAAGATTTAATATTACTATAATAAAGTCCATTATAGCCAGTTATAACATAGCAAGTTTTCAATGTCTAGTAAAATGTACTTGTAGTTACCCCAGTGGGTTGATACCAACTATAGGAGTCCAGGCAGTTCTCACTGTTGAACCAATAAATTCCTGAGTCCATATGTGGACGTCCATCTGCACAGTTTGTCTTTTAGCTTCTTTGGGTTGTGATAAGAATTTATAGACATTTATAAGGAGTTTTGTTAATTATGACTTTAACAAGGAAATACAGCTACTCTGACAAAGTCTGAAGAAAAATTTAAAACATTAGAGACATGTAGTTAGGTTGTAGCTTAAACTGAGAATTTAAAACAGTTAACATTGGCAAAACAAAATGGTTTCTTTTGCTTTTATAATAGGTTTGATATACCTTTACAATGATTGGTATACTAGAGGATGAAATCCAGGTTATTTTGTTAGTCATCCTGTGTTGAATTAGTAATTCTTGTGCCTGGTTTGCAGATAGTTCAAGAGGATGTGGGATAGGTGTGGTTTGAGGTTTTTTGTTTTTTTTTTTCTTTAGGGCACCCTAGAGACTGAATTGAGAATTTAAAGAGTTTAAGTATTAAAATTGTTAAAAGCATAATGTTATAGCACAGGGTTACAGTAATTATTGCAAAAGTTACTTATTTAGCCAAAGTGATAGTCCAAAGATTCTGAGAAAAAAAAAACTCACTTTTTTATAACAAAGACAGTAGTGGGGGCTAACTGAATTGTCATGCCCCCCCCATTGTTTAAAGGGCAAAATTCTTTTGGAGATTATTAATTAGACTTACTTATAGTTTTTAAATTAACCTTTACATTTTGAATTAATCTTTAGTAACTTTTGATTAAGATAAGGCTATATGAGTCCAACATGGATGGTCAGGACAAAAAAGGCTGGCACCTGTGTTAAATTAAGAAATCAATTTGGGTTCCATTCCCCTAATATTTACCTGGAGGTTGTTGGGGTGATGGTGAGCCAGTGCCAGGCACTTTAGCACATTTCCAGGCCTCCGTAAGTAGTCACCCTTTGTGAGCCAAGTGTTCTCTCCTCTCTTCAGAAGAGAGTACACTTGCTTCCCAATGGCTTTCTGGCCTGCACAGTGGACAAGGTCCAGGAGGTTTAGGCCTCTTTTGGGCAACTAAGCTTTTAGTTCCCCCACAGACTGTACCCATAAGCACCGGACACCATCTCCTTAGCAGGTTTATTTCTTCCAGGTCCCTGATGGGCAGTTGGAGTTTTGTCACTAACAGTGACTGCAAATTAGGGTGCTTCTTTGACCCTCTGGTTCTACTACCCTCCATAATGGCACTGTTTCTTTTCTTAATGTTTCAGCTGAAAAATCTTAAAAGCTCCTTTTTTAATAGGTTATACATATGAAACTTTTTGACTTTCTGTTTGTTGTAACAGTCTGATGTAAAACCCTTTAGAGTGAACAGACCACATGGATGTGAAATGATTTGTCCTTGCTTATTTATAATTATGAACAGGTAAATCTAGTAAAAATCCTTATAAATTATTAAATTACAGTCTTAGTTGTAAGGTGTAGACAATTAAGTGAGAATGATCAATTCCCATCCTTATCATGCTCACACAGAGTACCCAGTATTTTATCTATCTGGCAGAAGTACCAGGCTTAGTAAAAGTGACTTAACCAGGTGGGAACAGCCAGTTCCCAAACCTTATCATGTCACACAGAGTGTTTAGCATTTAAAACTTTACCTGTCTCATAAGAGGGTGCTAGTTAGGCACAACAGGTGATTTAACTTTTTAAAAATAAAATACTTTAGCAAGCCTGATATAACAAATACCAGTGTTATTTAGCATTAATATTTTAACATATGGTAAAGTTGGAAGTAAGATTTTGCTAGAACACTTGCATGTTTAGTTGGAAAAGCAGATTAAAATTACCATTGACATTTTTAGTTGGTAACAGGATTAATTAACATGTGCTCCCTTTAAGTTTGTCTGCTAAGAAGGTTGATATGGTCCCAGTTTAAATTTAACTTGAGAGAGATTTATCATAAGAAAACAACTCATCAATAAGGGTACCTGATCTCAAACCAGGTGATGTGGGGACCAAAGTGAGGCCCAGACTTTACCTACACAATGACCATTTGTATACCTAACCCTGAATTGTACCCCACATCTTTAAATAAAAATAAAAAAATTTTTAAAAAGAAAACAACAAACAAGAACTTTAATATCCTTTTGTCCCTACCACCCTCCCACCCCCCCACCCCCCAGGAGAAACCTGTTAAGCCATGTGGAAACCTGAATGGGCTTCCCAAGTACACATAGGGGTGGTGACTTGCTGCAGCTAGTAGGGCTGCTGCCAGGGAGTTATCAGGCAGTGGGGGAAGGGGGATGAGAAGGTTGGAGGCTGGGGTCAAGGGCCATGGTCTTTGGCACCAGCCCCTCCTCCAAAGGTCAAAGAGAAAGACTCAAGGCCAGGGTTAAGTGCCGTGGCCTTAGACACCTGCCCCTCCTCCGCAGGTAAAGGTGGAGGGCAAGAAGGAAGAGAAGGAAGGGAAACTGATATAGAGTGAAGTAGTAAAAGCAGATTATGAAAGTCAGGAGAATTTAAACCAGCTGGGTCAGCATTTGAGTTGTTAGAGGGAAAGCAGGAATCAGAGTTGCAGAAGGAATAGGAGAGTATAAAGGAGGTGAAAATTTTTGAGGAAGGGATGGCTAAGTCAGCAGGATCAGTATCCTCTGATGAGCCTATGGGCAATGGGGTCTGGGGGCCAACACAAAAATATGGCAAGAGGAACAGATATCTGGGTGGTGAGCTAACTCATAAAAGGCTTGAATATGTGGGAGCTGAAGGTACTTATCATTTCTCATGAAGTATAAATCAAGCTGCAGGAGTACAGTAGGAGTTAAAGAGTTCTGGCCATATTTCGCCATCTCCCAGCTTATATTGTGGAATCTCCCTGTACTTGGCCACCAGATGAAAGCATCGGAGTCTGTGCCGGTGCTGGAAAGCAGTATTGTAATAAAAAGAAACAGGGATACAGTTGGAATGGGCTCTTGGTTTTATGGATTTGTTCCTGGCCCTTATCCCATCCCGATTCCCTGCCGGGTGTCCCCAACAAGTTCAGTGGAACCAACACAAAGGATGTGAGTCATGAGGGAGAGCACGTCCTCCCTGTAATCACCATAGCAGGACACTATGCTCCACCATGTCTTAGAAGGCATGGTACCAGGACTTCTGGCAATTGCCAGACCCTTGCTAGAAATCTCCCAAGACAGAAAATTGGGAAAAGGCTGAGACACCCAGGAACCTATCCAAACAGCAAAACTGGGGATCCAAGAGCACATCCAAATATGTGGGTGTTTGGGGATAAATGAAGGATGACTCACTGGAGGCGCAGAAAAGAGTACCGTACAGCTGTTGAAGTTTCAAGGTCCTTCATGAGTTGCTGCACCAACAAGGAAAGAAACCAAGCACTTTGTTTCCCACCCTTATGGGTGCTGGTAGTCTGGGCTATCCTTTAGGAACCTTCTTGCCTCCCTAGGGAGTAGCCCTAGGCTTAGATTGTCACTTGCCTTTCGAGATCCATTCTGGTCCACGGGGAAACTCAGAAATCTTGGCTAGAAGGAAATAAAGAATTAATCTTAGTCTCCCTCATCCTATCGGGTCACAGCAGTCTGATGTCTTTCCCTGGAACCTTCCATCATACTGAAGTATAGCCTTGGCCAGAGCTTTCAGTTGCCTCCAGATTTCACCACAGTCCACAGAGGGTCACCAGTTAGGAAATAAGAAGAGAGAGAGGAGAGATCTCAGATGTCTCAGTGGAACCTCCAGAAAATGTTAGGTACGGAGGGTCCAAAGGGGGCACAGCACTGGTAACCAGAGATCCATGTAACACAAAGATTTGGAGCACAAAGAGGCAAAGAAAAGATGTATTTAAAAAGAGATTACTTCCCACATATGACCATCTGGGGTGCAACCTGATGCCGCATGGAAGTTGCAAAGAATTGCACAGAAGTTAGACTAAAAAATATAGTTTATTTAAAAGTAAATTAGAGAGAGAAAGAGAAGGGAGAGAGAAGATTCACCTCCCCAAGGTGGGGAGGGGGCCAAAGCCAGGATGCATGGAGACAGCCATAGCTCAAAGAGCACATGGCTACACCAGAGTCTAGCAAGGCAATGGCCAATATCTACATTTTCTTTGTGGACTTCTAGCTGTGGGGAAAGAATACCTCCCTCACCCTTAGACTGTTTACATAGTTCCCTAGATCTTTCATGATTTTTGTCATTTAATTTTTCACTTTTCCAGTTTATAATTCATCTGTAATTAATTTTTGTATGTGGTATTAGATGAACTCTTACCTTTTTCTCTTTTGATAGTTATCTATAATTTAACAAACCATTAATTAAATAATTTCTTGTTTTCTCACTGAAATAAGCTATACATTTTATTCTTTCTCAAATTCTCATTTATTTCTGTAGTCTCATTCTGTTCATCTACTTTGGGCCTCTTTTTTCCTTTTTATTCCTTTACCCTTCTTTTCTCCCTCTAGTCCTTAGCCCTCCTTCACTGTAGTCACTCCTACCAAAGCTTCCTAATACAGTTATCATAATTTTCCGTTAGTTTATTGGTCGTTGTTTTGATTCTGAAACCACCTGAATTCATAGCTTGATTGTATAGGGTGCCATAGTTGCATTGTATTACTTTTTTTTTTTTTGCTTTGTTTCTCTTGCAATAATTATCTTACTCCATTGCTTGGTTTTCTGCGTATCTACCAGTAACTCATACCCACTTCTCAGTGTGAATCTCTTGTCAATATAAATAAAACTGGTATTTTTCCATAAGATCATATTTTTTGGGAATCTCTCTCTCAGAATTTTCTCTCTGCTTGCTTTAAGAATTGTTTTTTAGGCTTGCTGCCTTTATCAGATCTATCTTCACATTTTGGGACTTCCTTTATTCCCTTTTTGACCTCTTATGTCCTACATTACTTCTTTCAAGAAAATAGACCAATGAAGAGTTGTCTTCTTTCTTGGCTTATTTTCTTATTTTGCTGGAACACATTCACAGCTTTCTTAGAAAGAGTCCATGAGTGGTGAATTTTTATATATTGTCTGTACATTAAACTACCATATTCTACCTTCACAGATTTTTGACAGTTTGCATGTGAAAATTTTTAGGTTAGAAATTATCTTACCTCAGGATTTTGTAGGCATTTCTCCATTGTTTTGTGATGTTCAGAGTTGTTGTGATGTCAGCCTAATTGTTTCTTTATATATGATCTGATTTTTCCCTTATCTCTTTAAGTTTTTAGAATTACTGTTTATCCTCAGAATTCTGAAATTTCACGAGGATGTTTCTGAGATGTTTTATGTGGCATGAGCCCACCTTACCTTGGCTACTTTTCTGATCTAATTTCCAACCACCCTTCCTTCTCTCAATAGGCTGTGCCCATATTACCTTCCTTCCCTTTCCTCCAACATGTTCAGGTAAGGTCTTGCCTCAAAATCTTTAGACTTTCTATTCTTCCTGCATAGAATGTTAGTGAGTACTGCCCTGACCATCCATAAGCCCTCCTCTAGCACACCTTATCCTGCTTACTCTTCTTACTTGGCATAGGAATTATTATCATATGTTAACTTGTTTATCATTTGTCTCCTGGCCACTAAAATACAAGCTTCATAACAACATAGACTTTGTTCAGTGTTATGTCCCTGCCATCAAGATTTGTGACTGATTCTTAGTATAAATAAGTGAATACACTTGGTATTTTCTTTTTTCATCCATTGTGCCTCAAAATTAGTAGATTTGATTTGGAAAATTATATTCGTCATTTCTGGAAATTTTTATTAGTTATTTAACAATTTCTTCATTCCCCTCCCTTTTTTTTCTTTCTTGTCCAGAACTTTTGTTTTGGGATAATCTAATTTTCTTATCTTTCTTATTTCTCATTTCTTATCTTAGTTAATTGTTTATAAATTATATACTAAGATTAATACTTTAAAAGAAACTAGTTAAATGCAAAATGAGTTTTCTACCCTTGGTTACTTGTCATCTATCCATGGTTACTTGTCAATCTATAAAAATTATTTATCTTTATGTATTGATTGGCAATGTCACAAAAATACATATAGTTTTGGATAGTTCTTCACTTCTAATTTATACCTATTATTGTTGTATTATAAACAAACACATGGCATAAATATTGATGGAGTTAGGGGAGATACCAGAGTCTGTATATATATGGCACTGACATCCAGTTAGTTGGCATAAATGTCTAAGGAGGCAGAGTATGAGTACTTTTCATACTCTACATACAACCTTTTGGACAGAAAATGGTAAAGATACAATAGGAATGAGTATTTCTTGAGAGTCTGGTAACCACAAAATGTGCCATTTTGTTTATGTGACTTAATATGGTTCACACATAGCCCTGAAATACAGTTGTCATTACATCCATATTAAAAATGGATTGAAGGGAGATTGGAGGTAAGAGACATCAATTACCTAGCACAAGGTCATACAACCCAGTATCAGACTTGATACATAAACTGAAAACTTAATTTACTAAAAGTTTTGATAATGTGTTTTAAGAGTAAATCTGAACTGGAGGTGGCAAGATGGTCACCATGGAGCAGCAGCAGACACCTCTCTCACATAGCAAGACGGTAGGGAGCCAGGCATTGATATACAGAAACACCCTGAACACTTTTGAATGGACGAAACACCTTGCACCCAATGGAGGACTCTGAGCTCACAGAGACCAGAAAGTAACAGCAGATGCAGGATCCCAGGTACTCCATCCCTTGCCCTTTGCCAGGCTCAGATAGAAATGAAAGTTCTGCTTGGTGACGAAGAGGAGCGTGTGATTCTAAGACTCTTTCAGTTGGTTCACCCCTTCCAGGCTGTGTGCAAGCTGTAGTTCCCAAGCAGGTGGGCACAGCAGTGGGCAAACAGAGCTCAAGTGGAATGAGGAACAAAACCTGCCACCATGGCAGCTAACTCCTAGGTAGTAAAAACCCACCTGCAGGAAGAATCTGATGGGCTCACCCACCGCAGGCAGCTAGGAGAGAAACAGACAGGTATCTCTTTTGCCAAGCATGGTGGAGAATAAGGACCCAACCACTGATAACTGGAGACACCGTGAATACTTTTGGGTGAAACATCCTGCACCCAGTAAAAGTCTCTTTGAACACACAGAAACCAGAAAGCAACCACAAGCACGGTAATCCAGGCACCCCATTCCCCACCATGTGCCAAACTAGTACAGGAACTGAAGTCCTGTCTGGTGAAGGAGTGGGATGAGCAATACTAAGATGCTCTGAGTAATAAGTTCATCCCCTCCCAGCTGGGAGTGAGCCATCAGTCTCTTGCAGCAGGGGCTGAAAACTGGTCTGACTAGTCTAGCAGTGGGATATAAAACCTACAGCAACAGAAACCTGCCACAGGGTGGAAAAAGAAACAGAAGTGAATGCTTCTCCCTCTCTCACTGAATGATGCAATTATAGAAAAGGAAAAGAAGTCTGTCATAAATAAGGCCAAATCAATGGAAAAACACAGGAAACCCTCCAAGTCTTAAAGAGAAAGTACTGAAAAAACAGCCATCAGAGTACAAACACTGAAAACACCCAAAATGACATGTCCCAGATGGCAACCACGGAAATCAGAGATTGAGTGGCAAAAATGAGCAGAAACCAAGAGAAATAAGAAACAAAACTCAACGAAATCATAGAGGAAGTAAAAGTAGAGTTGGCCAATTTCAAAAAAGCCTGTTCTGAAATAATGGAAATTAAGAATTCCATCCTTGAAATCAATAACAAATTAACAAGCATAGTGAGCAGAATCAACCAAGCAGAGGAAAAAATCTCAGAACTTTAAGACCAAAGTATGGAATTAACACAGTCAAAAACAGGGGAGGAAAAACTCAAAAAGAAGGAGCAAAGCCTACAAGTGATGTGAGACTAGGTTAAGAAGCCAAATCTACACCTCATTGTTATCCCTGAAGCAGAAATGGAAACGGAGAACACCTTGGAACAAGCATTCCATTAGATCATCCAAGAAAATGTCCCTTACCTCCCCAGAGACACAACTATTCAAGCACAAGAGATTCAGAAAACCACCATAAGGTATCACATGAGAGGACCAACCCCTGGACACATAGTAATCTGCCTCCACAAAGTAAACATGAAAGAAAACATTCTAAAGGCAGCAAGAAAGGTCAGACTACCTACTGGAAAGACATATCAGAATCATTCCATACTTATCTGCAGAAGCACTACAAGCCAGAAAGCATTGGAGTTCAATTTTTAATGTACTTAAAGATAAGCAGTTTCAACCAGGAATTTCCTACCCTGCCAGACTAAGCTTCATCAGTAATGGAGAATCAAAATCCTTCACAGACATCCAATTCCTAAGCAAATATGCCACCTCCAGCTTAGCCATTCAGGAAACTCTTAAGAAGGTGTTGAACACAGGGGGGAAAAAATCCCATGCGTGTCACAAAAGTACAGGCAAACAGAGTTAATAGAGAATACAGTGCATACACAAAAATGAAAACACACACACACACACACACATATA
This sequence comes from Carlito syrichta, assembly GCF_000164805.1. Classification (NCBI taxonomy): domain Eukaryota; kingdom Metazoa; phylum Chordata; class Mammalia; order Primates; family Tarsiidae; genus Carlito; species Carlito syrichta. Next base: position 52,544 of record NW_007085983.1, read on the forward strand.
TATACAAAAGTTAAAAGGAAACAAGGTAACCCCCCAAGAGTCCTATGACAGGAATAAACTTCACATTGCAATTATCAACTTGAACATGAATGGAGTAAATGCACCACTGAAGAGATACAGTGACAAACTGTATTAAAAAGTATGATCCAGCAATCTACTCCCTACAGGAAACTCATCTCACTGCGAAGTACACACATGCTCAAAGTTGGAGGCTGGAAAATGATCTTCCAGGCGAATGGAAAATAGAAGAGGGCTGGTGTAGGTATTTTGATATTCAAACTATAAAAAGTTAAAAAGGACACAGAAGAATACTACATATTAATAAAAGGCTCAATCCTCCAGCAAGAAATATTCATCCTAAATATATACACAGGAACAGCAGATTTTATAAGACAACTACTAAGTAAGCTAAGAGAGAATATTGACTCACACAATTATCGTTGGAGACCTAAATACCCCAGTAATAGCTTTAGATACATCATCAAGGCAAAATACCAACAAGGAGATCCACAACCTCAACTCAGCATTCAATCAAATGGACTTAATAAATATCTAAAGAACACTTTACCCAACAACTACAGAGTGTACGTTCTACTCATCAACACATGGAACATGCTGCAAGATCTATTACATTCTCAGATATAAATCATGCATGAACAACTTCCAAAAGATTGAAATAATACCTTGCATCTTCTCAGATCACAGTGGAATAGAAAAAACACCACCAACAATATCCCCCCCAAAACATACAAAGACATGGACACTAAATAGCATGTTGCTGAATGACTTCAACATGGCTATCAAGACAGAAATAAAAAGATTCCTAGAAACAAATGAAAAGTCACATCAGAATCTCTGGGATGCCTTGAAAGCCTGTGCTAAGAGAAAAATTCATAGCATTGCACACAAGAAAACAGAAAGATCACAAGTAAACAGCCTTATATCACACCTAAGGAAGCTGAAAAGACAAGATCACCAAAATTCTAACTTCAGAAGAAGATTCCAGATCACCAAGCAAACAGAGAACCAAATAACAAGCACAATCTCACCCACAATAGTCACATACACAAAAAAGAAATACTTTGGCATTCACCAAACTGGAGAAGTGAATGGCCTTTACAGCAAGAACTACAAAACACTACTCAAAGAAATCAAGGATGATACAAACAAATGGAAAAATATTCCTTGCTCATGGATTGGAAGAATCAATATTGTCAAGATGTCTATCCTACCCAAGGCAATCTAGAGATTGAATGCAGTATCCATTCAATTCATCATTTTTCTCAATTTGGAAATGACGACACAGAAATTCATATGAAAACAAAAAAGAGCACAAATAGCCAAAACAATCCTCAGCAAAAGGAACTAAGCAGAAGGTGTCACACTTCCAAACGTTAAACTTTATTACAAAGCAAAAGTAACTAAAACAGCCTGTATTAGTACAGGAATAGGCACATAGACCAATGAAACAGGACAGAGATTCTGGAAGCAAAAAAACTATCTCTCAACTAACTCATCTTCAACAAAGCCATCAATAACAATCACTGGGGAAAGTTACCATATTTAGCAAATGATGTTGGGAAAACTGACTGACCACATGCAGAAGAATGAAACTGGACCCCTCCCTTTCACCATATACAAAAGCCAAGTCAAAATGGATCAAAGACCTAAGTGTAAAACCACAAACTGTAAGAATCATAGAATAAAATATAGGAAACACCTTTGCACACATTAGAGTAGGCAGTAAGTTCTTGACTGAGTCCCCAAAAGTGAATACAATAAAAGCTAAGATAAACACATGGGACCTCATCAAACTGAAAAGATTTTGCACCATAAAAGAAACCATTAGGAAAATAAAAAGACAACCCACAGAATGGAAGAAAATATTTACAAATTATGCATTTGATAAAAGTCTAACATCCAGTATCTATAAGGAATTGAAACAAAGTGAAAGGGAAAAAACAAGCGATCCCATTAAAAAGTGGGCAAAGGACATGAACAGGCACTTCTCAAAAGAAATACAAGCAGCCAACAGACATATGAAAAAATGCTCAGCATCATTAAACATCAGAACAATGCAAGTAACTACAAAGAGATATACCAACTAAGTTCATTAAGGATGGCTATCATTAATAAGTCAAAAAACAATAGATGCTGACACAGGTACGGTGAAAGGAAACACTTCTATTCTGTTGTTGAGAGGGCAAGCTAGTTCAGCCTCTATGGAAAACAGTGTGATACTTCCTAAAAGAGCTAAAAATTGACCTTCCATATGATCCAGCAATCCTTTTCCTGGGAATACACTCAGAGGTACATAAATCATTCTACCAGAAAGACACCTGCATATGCATGTTTATTGCCACACTATTCACAATAGCAAAAACATGGAACCAACCTTACTGCCCCTCGAAAGTGGACTGGGTAAAGAAAATGTGGTACATATACACTATGAAGTGTTACATAGCCATAAGGAAGAACAAAATTATGGATTCTGCAGCAAATTGGATGGAGTTGGAGACCATTATAATAAGCGATCTATCAAAGCAACAAAAACCTGAATACAATATGTTGTCACTCATAGGTGCGTCCTGAACAATAGACACCTGAGGACGAGGGATGGATTAGCAGTTGCTGTGCACAACTAGAGGAGGAAGGAAAGAAGGAGGATGAGGAAAACTTGACAATACAAAGGTTACCTGGTCCACTCCCGGGGAGCACAGGCCAGTTGGAAGCCCAAGCTTCCCTGCATGTGCAGCCTACTTATAGTTAATCCTCACTTGTACCCCACATCTCTCTAATAAAATGTTTTTTAAAACAGTAACCCTGTTATGGATCATATGAAAAATTATTTCCCTACATGTAAAAATAAAGCATTTTTACAAAGAAATATTTACAGAAACTTATCAGAGACTTTAAAAACTCCGTAAAACTATATTAACATTAGTTAACTAATTAGCATTAGTTATTTAATAATTTCTTGGCCATAAACAGGACAAAATTATGAACTTTGCAACAACTTGGATGCATTTAGAGTCTGTAATAATGAGTGATCTATCACAGAAACAAGGAATTCAGTACCACATGTTCTCATAAGTGGACCCTGAACAATTATACTACTACAAGAAAGGGATTGTCAGTAGTGGGAAACTGCCAGGGATCACATTTCATCAATAAAGGTACCTGATCTCAAACCAGGTGAAGTGGGGACCAAAGTGAGGCCCCAACTTTACCTGTACAATGACCATTTGTATATCAAACCCTGAAGTGTACTCTATATCTTTAAAATAAAAATTAATTAGTAATTTCTTCACTCCTTTTTTTTTTTTTCTTTCTCTTCCAGAACTTTTATTTTGGGATATTGAAGCTGGGTATTTTCTTATCTTTTTATTTTGATTTCTTATTTTGATTATTTGCTTATAAACGATATACTAGGATTAAATGCTTTGAGAGAGGCAAATTAAAATTCAGAATTCTAAGTCCTATAGCATGCTGAATGTTGATTGACCAAGTTACTGAATTTCACATATTTAAATATTAGCTTGCATGAAGAAATCATTAAATATCAGTTTCATAAGGAAAATGGGAAAAGTTAGCAATCCATTAACAGTAGGATACAGTGGAGACAGAGAGTTATTGTCTGACAGACTTGTTCGTATCCCATTTGTCCTTTAAATGTTCTGAGCTACTGTTTTCTTATTGGGAAATTGTTTCTTCATTAAAAATGTGTAAAATACTGATATCAGTTAATTTATAAGGTTTTGGCAAGAATGTGTAGAAAAAACAATTTTGTAAAAATATGTAAAACCTCTCAGACATCTCATGTTGTATTCAACAAATGCTAGTTTGTGTTCTTGTTACTCTTATTATTAGTGCTACCCTTTCTTAAATTTAGCCTTGGAATCTGGAGTTAGAATTTTCATCACTGAACTACGTGGTTTATTTGATGGAGGGCACTTCCTACCTTTGTCTATTTTAAAATTGCCTTAGCAGAAATATTTTTAAGAGAGGACTAAAAGCATTCTACTTTAGGTATTTTAGGTGAAAAGTGACCTCAGTGAGTTTAACCTACAGATTTTTCTTGATAAAGCTGGGACTTATGTGATACTGGATATTTTCTGTTTGTTAGTCTAGATCCTCTTTTTCATTCTTTTTCTCATCCTTCTTCATCTACAGACCTCTACTGCCTCTGAGTTCTGGTTAAGCTTGGCCCTTTGTAAGTACCAGGGGGAGATCTGTGAGCAGGATGAATGTGAGATCAGTGTTGATTGTATCCCTATCAGGTGGACTTATCTAGCGTCCAGGTTCAGGTAACAGCTGTTTCCCCTTGACCCTATAAGCCTTTGTTTAGTAATGGTTTCCTGCTGTTGTTGGGCCTGGTGTAGCAGCGAGGTACCACACTCTCCGTGGTAGTTTCCCTAAACTCTCCCCTACATCTTTATAAATTTTGTATATTAAACTCTTCTTCAATTACCTAGTTTAACTATGCTATCTGTTTCTCTCTAGGCCCCTGACTGATAAAAATATTCAAATAAATATTAATGATCCCATAAGGTCATCCCCAAAGGTGCCCTAGACATACATATATTAGCTGAGATTCTGCCAGATAAATTCTGAAAATTGAGTTATTCTCCAATTCCTGATTAGAGACAAAGAGCTACAGTCTGATTTGCCTTTAGGCCAGAAAGTCATCATGGCTGGTATCTAACTGATAACCCCAGATGGATTTCTTCAGACATTTTAGATAATTTGTGGCAATGTCTCCAGGGACCGTCTTAAAATTAATAACCTTAGTGTAGTCTAGCTTTCTTGTGCAATTTTTTTTTTTTTTTTTGAGTTGGAGTCTCACTCTGTCGCCCACACTGGAGTGCAGTGGCCGCTCCTGGCCACCGCAGCCTCGACCTGCTGGGCTCCGGCGATCCTTCCGCCTCAGCCTTCCGAGTAGCCGGAACTACAGGCATGTGCTACCACGCCCGGCTGATTTTTTGATTTATTGTAGAGATGAGGTCTCGCTGCCCAGGTGGGGCTCGAACCTGTGGGCTCAGGCAATCCACTCACCTTAGCCTCCCAAAGGCACGGGATTGCAGGCTGAACCACCAAGCCTGGCTTCCTTGTGCAATTTTTACAAGGGTGTTAAAGTCTTCAGAATAGTGTATAAGTTTTGATATGTATCTCACAATTCTTTGATTTCTTGCATATACTTATTGAACTTATTTTGGGATATACTTATTATAATAATACACATGACGTCTGCTGCAGTTTATCGTACATCTTAAAAATTTTGTGACATGGTAACGCATGCCTGTAATTCCAGCTATTTGGAAGGCTGAAGCAGAAGGATCGCCAGAGCCCAGCAGGTCGAGGCTGCGGTGGCTGGGAGCGGCCACTGCACTCCAGTCTGGGCGACAGAGTGAGACTCCAACTCAAAAAAAAAAAAAAATTCCTGAAAGCTCTGTGAGGTTAGGGACTACACTTGGATTTGTTTTTACTTTTTGTTTTTGTTGTTTGCTTGCTTTTTTTGTTTCTGATTAGCATAATTTCCAGTTCTCAGCCCCATGACTGGCCTCCTTTACTAGGTGCTCAATAAACATATATTGAATGACAAATCAGGAACTAGTGTTTAGTTTAATAGAATTTTTTAGCCTCCATGCCTACCTTTTTTATTTTTGTCTAATCCACAATACTATAGATAGACTAGAATACTAAAGATAGACTTCTCTTTTAGTAATATTATTGCCTCGAGAATCAAGAGATGGAAATAAAAGGTTAATACATGTTGTGCTTGTATTAGAGAATAACTTGGAGAGTGGCGTCTCACTTATATTTTTGAAGGCTATAAGATTCGGTCTTCTTTATGCTGTTAGTTCTTTCAGAATGTGTTTGAGTGTTGTTTCATCCTGATATCAACAAATCTTATAAGAATATCGTGATTTCAGTTTTAGTGATCTAATGTTTGATTTAGCCTAAACATTTTCTCGACCTCCCACATTTTCAGTGGAATCTCTTTTCTTTTCATATATATATATTGCTATTTCTCCTTCTCCCTAGTCAAGAATGAACCATTCCTAAGCAGTAGCTTATGCTTGTATAATGCTTTATAGTTCTTCATTTGTCTGCACTACATTACTTCATTTGCTCTTCACAATGACCTGTGAGTGTAATAAGATCTATACTATGTCATCTTCTTGAACCCTTTTTAATAACCTGGTAGTGGAATGTGGAACTGACACCTGAGCCTAGGAAACCTCACTTCATTTAGCTTTACATACATTACATCTAATTTGACAAATACCATATATAACATATATTGGTTTTCCTATGCAAGCAATCTTTGGATACAAAATTTGAATAAAGGCTTCTTTCTTTGACAGAATGAAGCGGAAGTACATACAAATTATCTGTTTATCATATGATAAAAGCATAGGGCTGTTGAGAAATGGATAGAGACCAGTATCTTTTACTCATTAGTAGCTGCTCTGCTATAATCCCGTTTTGCAATGTTCTTTGGCTTTCAAATGTATCTGGAACTATTGGTTAGGATACTGAAATAATTAACTATCTCACCTGCTGATTTGTGTACTGTGGTAAACACTATGGTAAAATAAGTGATTAATGCTAAGAGCCCAACCCCATACTTCCTTCCTTATGACTAAGTGGGTTTCTCTTTGAACATTGACTCCCATGTGTACCTCACCAAGTTGTGCTCTGTCTTCTTGTGATTCTTCTTTATTTCTTCTCTTATTGATGCAAGTGATAATTATGGAAAAAAGTAAACTACCAAGGTTAAATACTAAAATCAGAAAGTAAAAACCAAAAGGATCTTTGGAGCTCATTTGGTACTCACTTCTCTTTAGTCCTCCCTTGAAATACCTGAGGACCAGAAAGATTATCTATTCTGTTCTGTTAAAAATGATAGCTACAGCCAGGCTCGGTGGCTCAACCTCCAGTCCCATGCCTTTGGGAGGCTGAGGTGAGTGGATTGCCTGAGCCCGCGGGTTCAAGACCCGCCCGGGCAGCAAGACCTCATCTCTACAATAAATCAAAAAATCAGCTGGGCGTGGTAGCGCATGCCTGTAATTCCGGCTACTCGGAAGGCTGAGGCGGAAGAATAGCTGGAGCCCAGCAGGTGAGGCTGCGGTGGCCGGGAGTGGCCACTGCACTCCAGTCTGGGTGACAGAGTGAGACTCCAACTCAAAAAAAAAAAATGATAGCTACAAAACTGTATGCACACGAACATGTGCATTGTTTTTCATGTTAAGGTGATTTTGCATAAGAAATTATTTGAGAAACAAAATGTTCTCTATCAAAAAAGCCTACATAATTTTCCCTTTAAGTTTAGATGAGAGTTAGCTCACATCTTGTAAGAAGATGTTTCTAGTGATATATGTGTGTGTCATCTGTGTGTATATACACAAATATAGATATATATAAAATTAACCATAAAAATTATCACACAAATGTATAGATATTTACATTTTTCCACACAAATTATTTACATCCTAAATGAGTTTGTGGTGAAATAAGTCATTAATGCTAAATAGTAGTTTGATACTGGCCTTTAATCTTTGAGTACTAGAAGTTATAAACTTTTTTATGAGTACCTCAAAATGTTCTCTTTTCTCAATAAATGTAAATAATATTTATGCAGGGTTACCTATATGCTTTATGTCTTCTCACTTAAACATCAAATCATAGGCATGTTTTCAATGCTATGAAAGGAAAAAAACCAAGATGGCTTTGAAAACTTTTTCAAAATAATGATGTTTAAAGCTTCTTAAACTACTTATAAAATAATTTTTATAATGTAATAAAATAGAGATAATGTACTGAGTTAGGCCATAGCAGGGAGGTAATTAAATGTTCTAGAACACTCTTCAGGGTATACCATCCTGGAGGAGACCATACTTGATATGCATTTTCTAGCATATCCTTGCCCTCTTCATGGATCAAGTTCTTAGACCCAGCATCAGTAGCTGCAATTCTAAAGTTGTTGCTTTTACCAAATATTTGTCAAAGGAAGACAAAATTATAAAGTTGCTTTTGCCAAATCAAGGGTGATAGTAATAGAGATAAAATTAGAAATAAATTTTCCTCACTCTGCATAATTACTCTTTAACAATACTTTTTTCTTTACATTTGGTAACTTTTCTAATTATTACATTGGTCTGTGTGTGATCTGGTGTAATCCAATGTTTTAAGTAACCTCATCTAGCCATAAGCATTTAGCACAAGGACTGTGTTTATTTGTAAACATTCTAGGATGAAATGAAATCAGGATATCTTGTGAAAAATTAGGAAGAGTCCTGAAAAAAGTAACAAACTCATTCTTTTATCTGTTACATTTTTGTCCTTTGAAGAAACAAGTAATGACTACAACTCTTTTAGTAGATGCTTTTTTAGAAATATGAACAAAAGAGAATATGGAGAGGAATACAGATGTGCTAAGAAATAAGCTGAGAAAGAAGAGACATGATTCATGTAGACAAGGAAAGCACACATTTTGTAGGCTACCACAATATTTTATGATTCTGAAATTTTAAGAAATGCAAATGTAGCGTATGTTCTTGGATTTCAAAAATATATCATTTTCCAGTTATTAAGTAACTAGAGGACAGCTCTATATTATGTCAAACAAATACAAAAGGCTCCCATTTCTGTGCAATATTAATTGTATTGTAGTTTAAATAGTTAAATTGTATTTTAGTTTTAGTAGTTACTAGGTAGTTAAATTTTAAGCAATTATTACTTATAGTTAGTTAATAGTATATTATTTAAATCATAATCTAATATATTTCTTTAGTTTCAATTTTTCAAAAACTTCTAAAATATTTTATTGCTTACTTTAAAAACTTGGATGTTTTAACTTTGGAAGTTGCTTTTCAATAGCCTATATGTGAAATGGGTTAAAAGAAATATTTAAATGATCATTTCTTGTTGGTCTCCTAATTTCACATTTAAATAAGAGTAAACAAAGAATTAGTTCCCTGTGAACGCTGCTGTTCTCATACAATAAATACATTATCATAGTTTATAGGACATTTTTCAGCTTTGCAGGCTCACACTGATTGTAGCTGAGTAATTATTTAAAATATATATACAAGAGGGGACCCCAAAAAAGGGGAACTTATTTATTTAAAAATTGTGTATTTATTCTTACATGTTTAAACTTCAGTCACTTTTAAAATACTTTCCATTTGATGCAATATACCTGTCGAGATGTTTTGTCCACTGCTCAAAACAATTTTTGAACTTGTAGATTTTGATGCCTTTAAGTGCTTCTGCTGTTTTTTGTTTCCCTTTGAGAACTTTTTTCATCTGGGGAAACAAAAAAAAAGGCTTTCAGGGTAAGAGCAAATGAATAGGGAGGGTGGGACATGGAGGTCATGCCATTTTTGGTTTTAAAAAATACTGAACACTTCAGCACAGCATGGACATGTTGTTCATGTAAATCACCCATCATAAAATGGGCAAACACATTGAAAGAACCCTCCACCAAAATTCACTGAAGCTAAACACAGCCTCTCAATGTTAGCTGGTGCACTGATGCTGATGGGTTCCTAGAACACTTACTTAGCAGGGGAAGCCTTTTATCACAAGGGGCCTACCCTCCAAAAAATAATTTTGTTTTTGTGTCCTCCCTTGTATGTGTGTGTGTGTGTGTATATGTGTGTGTGTGTGTATATGCATATGTATATATTTATATATGTGTATATATTTTAATGAATTATTTGAGCCATGAGGTACTAATAATTATAGCCTTTTCATATTTTATAAAACTTGACTTAACTGTGTTTGAATTACTATTCTAAAAGTACAAGTTAAAATGAAACTGTAAAAAGTTAGGCACAACTTTTATTATTTTATATACTTGTTGATGTTTGAAATGTCTAAGAAAGTAGAAGACTAATCACCAACAAAGAATAAGAAGATCATATGATAGGAATATACTGGGTCAAATATCTTACATTTTACATTACTCTGTTTAGTTGCAAACACATTTGCTTTTAAACACTTACTTATTAGCTCACTACCCTTAGGCTTGTATCCACATGAAGTCACTGTCTTGGATGTTGGGATCCAAATCCTCCTCTTTGGGGGAGTAACCATTTATTTGCCATCTATGAAAATGTTTTGGGAGTGTCGGGAAGATGGCAGTTGAGCCAGTCAGACTATGTGAGTCCTGGTGTGAGTGTGAGTGTATGGAAAATTTTGTGTACGTGTTGGTGAGTGAATGGGCATGTGAGTGACTGAGTGAGGGCTCAGGAGCACTCAACAAAACCCTTCCTGGGAAGAAGATGCTGGGAGAGACTGACTAAGTGGGGGCTTGTGAGCCAAGTGGCCAGGGCCCTCCTGGTGAAGCAGCTGGTGCTACAGCTGCTCTCTTGGTCCCTAGCACTTCCTGGATCACAGAAGCTGAGAACCATTTGTACCTTTATTTTTTGAGTTGGAGTCTCACTCCGTTGTCTAGGCTGGAGTGCAGTGGCACACTCATGGCCATGCTGGCATCAACCTGCTGGGTGCCAACAATCCTTCCACCTCAACCTTCCAAATAGCCAGAACTACACACGTGCGTTACCACACCCAGCTAATTTTTTCAATTTATTTTAGAGATGAGGTCTAACCAAGTTGCCGGGGCTGGTCTTGAACCCACGGACTCAGGCAATCCTCTTACCTTGGCTACCCAAAGTGCTGGGATTACAGGCTGAACCACTGAGCCCAGCCTTTTTTTTTTAACTGGTAAAAGTTTTTCTGCAAAGAAGTGGCAGGGAGAGACTACTGGTTCAAGGCTCTGCCTCACCACTGCAGCAGGAGAGACTGCCGACTCCAGGCTTTGCCTCACTATTGCAGTGCCTAGCTGGACACTGGCAGCAAGAACTATGGAGAAAGCCAAAGTGAGAGGCAAAGTCCCACTGGAGAAAATGAAAGAGCCACCCCGCCACCATCTTGGAAACAAGGCAGAAAGTGCTCTGACATGCTCACCATGGAGCAACAGACCCGATCTCTGTTACTGGTGGATTAACTACTCAGGGGTTGATCATGATCCAGAAGGGATATCCTGAAAACACAAACTTCAGAGGGACAAGACAAGTGCAGAGTCTCAGGCACCCCACCTTCTACCATGATTCAGCCCTGGGAGGAAGGGTGTGGTGAGAAAAGGATGAGGAACACCTCCAAAGAGATCAGTGAGACAGCAAAACTTCCCACCCATAGTCCTATTTCAAAATAGAACTAACCAGAACTCAGATCAGGGAAGAATAGAGAGCTGAGCAAACATCATAAGTGAAAGTCTCTCCCATTGCCACTAAATAATGGAACTAAAGAGAAAAGCGAGAGATTTGTCACAAATGAGGAAAAAACAGTGGAAGGCAACAGGTAATTTCAAGTGTAACAAAGAGAAAAAGCCTGAAAAATCAGACCTCAGAGCCCAAACAATGGATGTCACCAAAGATTGGCCCCAGAATACAACACGGATCAGGGAATGGGTAGAAGGAATGAATAAGACTCAAGAAAAACAAAATGCAACCCTAAAAGAACTTGTAACAGAGATTTTGGCCATAAAAAATGTAATCCAGCCGGGCTCAGTGGCTCAGCCTGTAATCCCGCACTTTGGGAGGCTGAGGTGAGTGGATTGCCTGAGCCCGAGGCTTCAAGACCCACCTGGGCAACTTGGCAAGACCTCATCTCTACAATAAAAAATCAAAAAATTAGCTGGGCATGGTAGCGCGCACCTGTAGTTCCAGCTACTTGGAAGGCTGAGGCGGAAGGATCGCCGGGGCCCAGCAGGTCGAGGCTGCGGTGGCTGAGAGTGGCCACTACACTCCAGTCTGGGCAACAGAGTGAGACTCCAACTCAAAAAAAAAAAAAATGTAATCCAGGATTATAATAAATAACTAGATGACAAGCATGGAAAGCAGAATTAATCTAGCAGAAGAAAGAATCTCAGAACTTGAAGACCAGAGCATGGAATTAATTCAATCTGTAAAAAACATAGAAAGAAAACTCAGAAAGAAATAACAAAACCTACAAGAGATGTTTGGTTATATCAAGAGACCAAACCTATGCCTGATTGGTATTCCAGAAGAAGAAAGGGAAATGGAGAACACCTTGGAGCAAGTATTCCAGAAGGTAATCCAAGAAAACTTTCTATATCTCACCAGAGATGTGACCAGCCAAACACAGGAGGCACAGAGAACCCACACAAGACATCAAATGAGAAGACACAACCCCTAGACACATAATAATTCGCCTATACAAAGTAGACACAAAAGAAAAAAATCCTAAAGGCAGCAAGAGAGAAAGGTCAGACTACCTACTGGGAAAAACCAATCAGAATAGCAGCAGGAACACTACAACAAGAAGGAACTGGGGTCCCATATTCAAAGTCCTCAAAGGTAAACAATTTCAACCAAGAATTTCCTATACAGCCAAGTTCAGCTTCATCTGTCATGGAGTACTGAAATCCTCCCCAGACGTCCACCTTAAGAGATTATGCAGTTTCCAGACCTGCTCTACTAAAGACACTTAAAAAGGTATTAAGCACATAAGGAAAAAAAAAAAAAAAGAATGACCACACACTTCCCAAGAGAACAACAGAGCACAGAATCAACAGAGTATGTAACACAAGAACAAACTTTAAAAAACACACATACATCAACCACAAAGCTAAAAGAAAACAAGCAAAGAACAAACTTTATAAGAACCTCATGACAGGGATAAACAATCGCATTTCAATAATCAGCCTGAATATGAAAGGACTAAAGGTACTACTGAAAAGACAAAGTATGGCAAACTGAATACAAAGCCATGACCCAATTATTTGCTACATCCAGAAAACTCATCTCACCACAAGGGATGCACACAGACTCAAAATTCAAGGGTGGAAAACGAGTTTCCAGGCAAATTATCACAAAAGAAAGCAGAAATTGTGATTTTAATATCAGACAAAATGACCTTTAAGCTATCAAAAATTTTAAAAATATTAAAGGATACTACATAATGATAAAATCTTCAATCCATCAACAAAAAATATTCATTCTAAACATATATACACCCAACACAGGAACACCAGCATTTATAAAGCAACTACTAAGTAAACTAAAAAAAAATATTGACTCTAACACTGTTACAGTGGAGGACACGAATACTCCACTAACAGTCCTAGATAGATCATCATGGCAAAAAATAAACAAGGAGATCCAGAACCTAAACTTGACACTTGACCAAATGGACTTTTTGGATTTCTACAGACTATTCCACCCAACAGCCACAGAATATGCATTCAACTCATCACCACATGGAACATACTCCAAGATTATTCACATCCTCGGCCATAAATAAAGCATAAATAAATTTTATAAGATTGAAATATTGCCATGCACCTTCTCAGAGCACAGTGGAATAAAAATAAGTATCAACACCAAAAAAATTTCCCCAAGGCCCACAGAGACATGGACACTAAACAGCATTATGCCTACTGAATCAACACTGAAATTAAAGCAGAAATTAAAAGATTTCTGGAAACAAATGAAAATGAAGAAACATCATACCTAAATCTCTGGGATGCCATGAAAACAGTTGTAAGAGGGGAATTTATATCTCTACCAGCACACATCAAGAAAATGGAAAGATCACAAGTTGAGAGGTTAGCAGATTACCTAAGGAAGCTGGAAAAAGTAGGCCACCAAAACCCTAACTTTAGCAGAAGAATTCAGATCACCAAAATAAAAGCCCAAATATGGAACATAGGAGACAAAAATATCATAAAAAACATCAACATAACTAAAAGCTGATTCTTTGAAAGAATTAACAAGATTGATGGACCCCTAGCCAGAATGACCAAGAAAAATAGAGAAAAAGCCCAAATAAACACAATGAGAAATACAAAAGAGGAAATCATGACTAACCCCAAAATACAAAAGATTATCAGAGTTTACTATGAACAACTGTATGGAAACAAACTTGATATCCCTAAATGAAATGGAGGGCTTGATGACATCACTCAACCTCTCCAGGTTGAAACAAGAAGACACTGAGACACTAAATAGACCAATAACGACCCATGAAATTGACTCTGTCATAAGAAAACTGCCTACAAAAAAAGCCCTGGACTGGAGGACTTTCCAGCAGAATCCCACAGAACATACAAAGAGGAGCTGATACCAATCCTATTGTGAAAGTATTTCAGGCAATTGATTAAGATGGAATTCTCCCCAAATCTTTTTATGTAGCTAACATCACACTGATCCCCAAATCGAGTAGGGATCCAATGAAAAAAGAGAACTATCCCTTATGAACCATTATCCCTTATGAACATAGACGCAAAAATCCTTAACAAGATTCTACCAAATCGGATCTAAAAACACATCTCAAAAATCATCCAACATGACCAAGTAGGATTCATCCCCAGGATGCTGGGCTGGTTCAACATCTGCAAGACCTTAAATGTAATTCAATCAATAGATGTAATAACGAAAACCATATGATTATATCATTAATGCAGAAAACATTTTTGATAAAATCCAGCATCCCTTCTTGTTAAAAACCCTCAAATACCTAGGCAAAGAAGGCCATATCTCAAAATAGTAAGCGCCATCTACTATAAACCCATAGCTAACATATTGTTAAAAGGACAAAAACTGGAAACATTTTCCTTGAAAACCGGAACAAGACAAAGCTGCCCACTCTGATCTCTCTTTTTCAACATTGTGTTGAAAGTCCTAGTTAGAGCAATTAGACAAGAGAAGGAAATCAGGGGTATCCAAATAGGAAAAGAGGGAGCTAAGTTATCCCTCTTTGTTGACAATATGATCCTATACCTCGAAAATCCAAGATAATCTGTCAAAACCCTGCTTGCACTGATAAAGGACTTTGGTAAAGTCTGGGGGATACAAAATAAATGTGCAAAAGGCAGTTGCATTCTTATACACCAACAACAAGCAGGCAGAGAAACAAATAAAAAGCACAATACCATTCACAGTAGCCACACAAAAAATGAAATACCTCGGCATCTTCCTAACAGACAAGTGAAAGACCTTTACAATGAGAACTACAAAACACTGCTCAAAGAAATCCAAGAAGACACAAACAAATGGAAAAATATTCCATGCTCATGGATAGGAAGAATCACCACTCTTAAGATGTCCATCCTACCAAACACAATCTACAGATTCACCACAATACCCATTCAATTACCAGCATCATTCTTCTCAGACCTGGAAATGACAGTACAGAAATTCATATGGAAGCATAAATGACCACGAATAGCCAAAATAATCCTTAGCAAAAGAAACAAAGCAGGATGTATCACACTTTCTGACTTCAAACTTTACTATATGGCTCCAATTATCAAAACAGCCTGGTATTGCTACACGAACAGGCATACAGACCAATGGAACAGAACAGAGATCCTGGAAGCAAAACCTCAATTTTTCAACCAACTCATCTTTGACAAAGTCTCCAGTGACAACCACTGGGGAGAGGTGAAACTATTCAATAAACGGTGCTGGGAAAACTGACTCCTCACATGCTGAAGATTGAAACAGGACCCCCTACCTATCACCGTACACAAAAATTAACTCTAAATGAATCAAAGACCTAAACATAAAACCTCAAACTATGAGAATCTTAGAAAATGCAGGAGACATCCTTGTGTAAATTGGAACTGCCAACCAACTCCTGACCAAAACCCTAAGTGACCATACCATAAGAGATAAGATAGATAAGTGAACCTCATCAAACTGAATAAGCTTCTGCAAAGCAAAAGAAACCATCAGTAGAGCAGGAAGAGAGCCCACAGAATGGGAAAAAATATTTGCCAACTCTATATCTGACAAAGGCCTAATATTTAGGATCTATAAGAAACTCAAATACGCCAAAAGGAAAAATACAGCCCCTTTAAAAAGTGGGCAAAAGGCATGATAGACACTTTTCAAAAGAAGATACTCAGGCAGCCAACAGACACATGAAAATGTGCGCAGGCTCACTAGTCATCAGAGAAATGCAAATAAAAACCACATTGAGATACCCCCTAACCCCAGTAAGAATGGCTGTTATCAGTAAACAAACAACAGATGCTGGTGAGGATGTGGAGAAAAAGGAACTGTTTTACAGTGCTGGTGGGAATGCAAACTAGTGCAACCTTTTTGGAAGACAGTATGGTGATTTCTGTAAGAACTAAAAATTGATCTTCCATATGACCCAGCAATCCCCCTATTGGAAATATACCCAGAGGAACTCAAGTCATTCTACCAAAAAGATACCTGCACATGCATGTTTGTTACAGCTCTATTCACAATAGCATACAAAAGGAACCAACCATGCTGCCCATCGAAGCTGGACTTGATTTTAAAAATGTAGTACATATACACAATGGAATATTATGCAGCCATAAAGTAGGACAAACCTATGGACTTCAGCAACTTGGATGGATTTAGAGTCAATCATACTCAGTGATTTATCAGAAACAAAGAACAGAGTACCATATGTTCTCACTCATAAGCAGACCTAGAACAACTATCATAATACTGTAAAAAAGAGATTGGCAGTAGTGAGAAACTGCCAGGGGTAGGAAGGGATTGGCAGTTGAGAGAAACTGCTAGGAGAGGGAGGTGCACACCTCATCAACAAAGGTACCTGCATAATGAACATTTGTATACCCAACCCTGAATTGTACCCCACATCTTTAAAATTAAAAAAAATAAAATAAAATGAAAGTAAATAAGTGGTTTTATAGGTAGATTTTTCTACACAATTTAAGATTTGATTTAGTGACTGTATCTTCTTCTCTTCTGAATAACAAGTTAATCTGGGAAAGAAACATGAATGACTTGATGTTAAACACTTATTAATCAGTGCTAGTTTTGCATGCCTGGGAATCTCAGGTTTGTCGTGAGGGTTAGATGAGATAATATATAGAAGACACGAGGCATAGGATAGTACATTCAATAAATGTTCACATAACAAAGGAGTATTTGCTTCTTTTTAAACATGGTTGGTACATGTGCTCATCTCCAAACTCTCTCAAAACCCCACTAAGTAACAGCAAAATAATTTAAAGGCATAAACCTACAAAGACATAAAAAATGGGAGAAGACCAAATAGAAGATTCTGGAAACTTAAAGTGGGTGAAAGCTGAAGTACCAGAGAAAAATAAAACCTTGGAACATGAAAAGCTCAGGATCAGCCAGGCTCGGTGGCTCAGCCTGTGATCCCGCGCCTTTGGGAGGCTGAGGTGAGTGGATTGCCTGAGCCCACGGGTTCAAGACCCGCCTGGGCAGCGAGACCTCATCTCTACAATAAATCAAAAAATCAGCCGGGCATTGTAGCGCATGCCTGTAATTCCGGCTACTTGGAAGGCTGAGGCGGAAGGATCGCTGGAGCCCAGCAGGTCGAGGCTGTGGTGGCTGGGAGCAGCCACTGTACTCCAGTCTGGGTCACAGAGTGAGACTCCAACTCAAAAAAAAAAAAGAAAAGAAAAGCTCAGGATCAAAAGTACCTCTGAACCAAGAAGCCATGTATGCAATTAAAAAAAAAAAAGGAAAATTGGGAGAAAGTTAAGGTATAATTTCATCTCAATACCATTTCCATAGAGGCAGTCAACTTCCTCTTTGCCATTTTGACAAAATAGTACAAGTCTACTCTCTGGAGAGGTTAAATAAAAAAGATCTATATAGTATTAGAGATCCCAGACACAAATCCACCAACATTTAGTTAATAGCGATTCCAGAAAAAAAGAAAGAAAAGAAAGCAAAAAGAAAAAATATATTCAAAGTAATTCAAGAATATTTCCAACATGTGAAGGACAAGAATATACAGATTGAAGTATTCCTGTATATAGCCAGCAAAATATTTGAAGAAAGACCCTCATCAAAGACAGCATCATGAAATTTCAGAATTTAAAGTATAAAGAGAACAATTGTAAAAGTTTCCCAGAGTGGAGGATGAGTCACACAGAGGCTTAGAGTCAGAACTGTTTTCTCAACAGCAACATTTTAAGCTAGAAGACAATATAGCAGTGTCTTTAAAATTCTGAGAGAAATGATTTTTAATCTAGAATTCTATATTCAGCCAGATGATCAATTGAATATGAGGATGGCATAAATACATTTTCAGGCATACAGGATTTTTTTTTTAAATTTATTTCCTATTTACCCTTTCTTAGAAAACTGTCAGAGGGATGTATTTCGGCTGTAGCGCACCACAAGGGAGAGACATACATGTTGCAATTTGGATTCATTTTAGTTAACTGCCTGTTAAACAAAGAAATCAATTTTTCAAAGGAATGTAACAAAATCCTGAGTTCTAACAGTGTATTATTCACAATACTCCAGTAAAAATCCCAGATTACTTAAAATCTATAGTAACAGGAAAACATGACCCTGACTCTGGGATGACACAGATGTTAAAATTAGTACACAAGGATTTTATAACAGCTGTTATAATTGTTCATGAGCTAAAAAAGAAACTTTCAGAGAAAATATGCTCTGCCAAAATAAGGAAGTAAATTAAGAAAGAGTAAAAATGGAGTCAAGAAGATCAATATCCAAAACAGAAGAATAGAAAGGAAGTCTGGAGACCTCCAAAGGAGATGTCTCATCAAAAAAAGTGAAAATACAGCAAAACTGAAGAACATTCTGATACATTTTAAATCTTAAAGAGTCTGGTATTAAATAGCATTAGGTTAACAAAACAACAACAACAAAACCCTAAGGTAATTATTAACCATAAGGAAAACCAAGAAAACAGAAGGAAATTTGATTATAGTGGCCAAGCTGCTAAGAATGTTTACATAATCACAATAATATGAACACTTGGTATTAATGTAGCAAAAAGAATTTATATTACATAGATAAGGTTAAGAGTGGGGGATGGAGATGGTTAAATCTGGGATGTCTAAGAACACTACATTTTTTTTCACTTCATAATAAGAATTCAGTTGATATTTAAGCTGAAAAATAAAGAAAAGAATGACATGCTTATTTCAAATGTAGAGGTAAATAACAGAAAAGCAAACTAAAAAAATTAAAAGTGGTTGCTACTGGAATCAGAATTACAGACTGGGAAGAAGTATGGCAAGGTATTCCTATCTATATTATAAAACAGTATTGTTTTACTTTTAATATTATGTACATGTAACTTAGATTAAAAATTTTTTTAAGTTAAAATTAAGTATTTATAAGACACATAGCACAGTGCCTCATTCAAATTAGGGGCTCAATATCTAGTAGCTATTATTACTACTAAGATTATTAATTCTCCTACTAATTAATAAATTTACTGATTATCCATGACAAAAGAGAAACATAAACCTACAAATCTAAAGAAGTTATTTGAGCCAGGCTCGGTGGCTCAGCCTGTAATCCTGCACCTTTGGGAGGCTGAGGTGAGTGGATTGCCTGAGCCCGCGGATTCGAGACCCGCGTGGGCTGCGAGACCTCATCTCTACAATAAATCAAAAAATCAGCCAGGCTTGGTAGCGCATGCCTGTAATTCCGGCTACTGGAAGGCTGAGGCGGAAGGATCGCCGGAGCCCAGCAGGTCGAGGGAGCAGTGGCCGGGTGCGGCCACTGCACTCCAGTCTGGGCGACAGTGAGACTCCAACTCAAAAAAAAAAAAAAAAAGAAGTTATTTGATGTATACAGGATTACAGAGTTACTTAGTGGTTGAACTAAACTGTACTCTCCTAACAGCAGATTAGGAAATTTCTCAACTCCAAATTCTTTCAGTGATGTCATGGATGTTTTAGAGAGAACCTTCAAGATTATCTGTGACTGGCTAGTATGGTTACAACCAAAGCAGTTTTATCATAGCCTAACCTAGAATCTGGCCTAATAGATAATATATGTGTGATAGATAGACTGATGGATAGAAAGACAGAATAATACCTTTCAGGCCAGGTAACAACCTTGCCAGATGTTCTGCCTCTTCATTATGCTAGCTCACCACAACTCCTGCTTTTTAATATTTACTATTTGTCTTCTAAGGAAAAATCCAGGGGCTAAGGCAACATCAAAAGGAAAGAGCTGCAATAGAAGTGTTGTTAAAACATTTTCAGTATCTTAATAATAGTTATCAACCTAATTCATTAAAACTTTTTGGAACTTTAGAAATCTTTGTGTAGAATTTATGTGAGCCCTAACCAAATGCAAGAGTCACAGACTTCATCTAGCTCAATCCATTTATATTGCAGATGGGAAAACTGAAAAATATAGAGAGGAAAATGAGTTGCCAACATTTAACAACCATTTATAAACTGCATGTCCCAGAGCAGTGATCCTGGACCTATAAGTATTATTCACAAGGAAGTTGGGAAGCAGGAATGTTAGGAAATTGTTGAGACAGAAGAAGAAAGTTGGTAACATGTACAATTAAGATATTGTAAACTGAGCATTTAAAGTTCCATGGCTAAGTTATGTGATAAACACTGTTATATGAAGATTATCATAGATCTTATGTCTTTGAGAAAATTATTTTAAAGCCTACATTTTAAAGAAGAAAGTGTTGCATCCTACAATGAATCAAGACTTTCTCATAATTTGAATATAGTAGGTTCTCATAGATGTAGAACCAACAGAATATATATGTGTGTGTATGTGTGTGTGTATAAGAGAGAGAGAGAGGGAGGGAGAGATTGAGAGAGAGATTGAGAGATTATTAAAAGGAATTTTCTCATGCAATGACTAAGGTGAGAAGTCTCAACATCTTCTGTTTGCAAGCTAGAGACTCAGGAGAGCCAATACCAGTCTGAAAGCTGGCAGCCTCAAGACACAAAAAGTTAATATTTTGGAATGAGACCAAAGGTTAGAAAAGACTAATGTCCCAGGTTATACATTCAGGAAGTTCTTTCTTACTCAGCCTTTTCTATTCTATTCAAGTCTTCAATTGACTGGATCATGCTCACTCACATTAGGGAGGATAATCTGCTTTACTCAGTTTACTGATTCAAATGTTAATCTCATCCAGAAGCAACCTTACAGACACTCCAGAATAACGTTGGACCATCCCATGGCTCAGTCAAGTTGAACATAAAATTAATCATCACAACTACACAAAGGCACAAAGAACCAAAGTATTGGCGCTTAAATGTAGAATTATATGAGAGAAAAACAAGAAATGTAATGAAACTGAAGGTATAGAGAAAAATCTGTAAATCATTTGGGCATTAGAGACCACTTTGAAGTTATATAATAGTGAGTTATCGTAGATCCTAGAACACGAATTTGGACATTATATTTGAGGGAGATCATTTTAGTAGTTAAATCTAGGACACATGACAGTTTGGAGATATTAAAACTTATAAGCCAAAGTGCAAAAATCCTCATAGGCCTATATTAGGATAAATGAAAGTGTGTGGAAATAAAAAAGCACATTTGAGACCCTGAGAAATTAATACAATGAAAATTGATGAAGCCAAAGTTAGTGAAAATATGATACAGTGAGAAAAAAATAAATTTTAGTGTTAGTGTCATTAATTAATAGCAATGAGAAACTGAGAGGAGATTTACATGTGGGATCAAAGATGTTGCATTTGAGGTGACATGTAAAAGTGTACCTTTTAATGCTCAGCTTCCAAATAAAGTATCATAAAAAATTTAAAATTCAAACATAAGTTTTAACATGTTAGAGGATTGTTCTAATACTAAACAGTTGTTACAAGTATAATATTATATTTAATTTACTTTGAAGAATAGAAATAATAAAAATCGTAACTGAGTAACTGAGTTGCTATTAACACTGAAGGATTTAGAAATATTTGTGATATTGGTTTCCTGGTTCTAGTCCTGTTTTCGCCAGTCTTGAGCTCAGCACCCTGTGGAACTGGACTACCAAGTAGCTAGCCTGTTTTTTTAAGTTTGTGTTGTTAAGGTGGAATTTCTTTACTCTTTCTGGTAGGCATTGGCAAAAATTTCAAGAAGTAAACCAATGGGTAGTGATATAGGTGACCTTTGCACAACATGAGTTTGAACTGTGCCGGCCCACTTATATGTGAATTGTTTTCAAACAAACATGTATGGGAAATGCATATTCCCAGGATGCCAAATCCACCTATAGGAAGGGCCAGCTTCTTATATATACGGGTTCCGCAGGGCTGACTGTAGGACTTGAGTTAGCTTAACTTAAGTACGGGGTATAGACTACTGTACATACTTTAGTATGAGTTACTTTATTGATTAGTAAGATTGCTTTCCTTGCTGCTTAGAGGATAGGAGGCCAGAGTTGGAGAGAGGTAGCTTTGGAGCTCGGGATATATCAGGGATAGGCAGGCCTTGGAAGGTAACATATGATACCTTCCAGAGGCATATTAACTAGGCAGAGTGCAGTACATACTAGGGAGTACTAGCATTGCTGTTATTAGTAAGAATACAATATGAGTTGAGAGAAGTTAGAAAATCAGATAGATGAAAATCAAAGATAAGCTTTTCCTGATAAATATGACAACATAACCATGACATAAATTTTAGATCCTTACAATAGTCATGTATTGATCATGAAAAAACCCAATGAATAAAGGTGTTGAAGTCTTCTATGTCTTTACTTTTCATTTTCATTCTTTTCCTAGTTAATTCATTTGTAAACTGACATTTTGGAGAGTGTTATAGAGATTATTTATATGTAGTGTGGATAAACTATTGATTAATTGGGAAAACTAGGGATACATATTTCTCTTGACCCTTTTTAAACATGAACACAATTACTTTATCTGTATTGTGTTTATCCATTTTTAAATCATCACCATTCTTCATTTAAGAAAATAAAGTTATTTGACAGTGTTATCTCCTGATTCTCTGTATGTGTCCAGGCAATTGGATATGTAACCCACATTCTTCTCCACACTGATTGCATATACTTTAGACTGTGACAGAAAAGTTTTTTATTGAAAAAGCATGTGTACATATATTTCCCTGACACTCTCCTAGTTTTTAGAAAAATATGTTCATGCCTGCTGAAAACTGTTAGTTTATTTCTGGGTAAATACATCATCTTTTTACACCCCCCTCACCTAGATTTCTTTTTAAATGGTTCACAGTTAAATTTAAATTTCTATATTTAGGTAGGATTATGTTTATATACCAACCACCAGTATCCAGAAAATTCATTGGTAAAACTGACACATAGGGAGTTTATAGTCTATTTTGTATTCTGTGTGTTTAGAGAAGGTTTGAAGCTTGCCTAGCAAGATGGCTTAAACATTCCAACAGAATTTCTTTAGCACAAATGTGCTATTTGATTTCATATAATTGTTAAGATAACAGTATGTCAGTTTTAAAAGATTAGTTCTCAAGAATGTGTTAGATTTATTATTTTCCAAGAGAGATAGATTCAGGAACAGCTTTTACATGTAAATATTTTTATTATAGTTCATCTTGGTTAGAGGTGGTTTGGTGCAATCAGCATGGTTTGATCAAATTTGGAAGAAGTTACAGGCACATTTTTATAGTGTTTTCTCCCGCATCTTTATTTTTTTCAGATGGACATATTTTATGTTTCTTCCAACTAATCAAAATAAGAAACTGAGTTTGCCTGTGCCAAAAAATAGAGCTATCGTTTTTCACATTCTTTTATTTTCCAGGTCATTTTCAAGTAAGATTGTGTTTCTAGGGATTTTAAATTCCTGAAAAATCTTGACTTTGTAGATACAAGGGCCTAGATGAACATTTCAGGGGGAATCTAACTTTTCATGCAGTAATGTTTTGTGTTGTACATTCTAGATACAGTTAACTTTTTGTGTGCATGTGATTAGTAAGGAAAGAAATTAATGCAGTCCAGTATGATGATTTATGGACTGAATCCTTTACCCACTGAAGACTTGCCAAAACTAAAAGTATTTTTTTCCTTTGGATATTAGAAACAGCTACTGTTTTTGTTGATCTTTTAAAGTTCTGAATGGGCCTATTTCAAATCATACCAGCATGGGAGCTTGGATTAATAATATACTTATTCAACTAGTGATACTGAGTGAAACCATTGCTCACATGAGTATGAAGGATAAAATTTCATAAAATTATTTTCAGGTGCATTAATGCATTTCTGGAAGCTGTGCATGATTTTTCTTTTGCATGAACGAAATTAAGGATTTCTGTTTATTGTATCAGTTACAGGTGGACTCATAAGTTAATTTAATTGCATTTTTTGCATCTTAAAATATAAAACATTTTGCTTTTGAAAGCAATAACGTGATTGCTGTATTATTCCCAAGGGTTTTTAACTCCTAGTATATTTATCTCTCTAGATATTATGATTATATTATATTTAATTTATATTATTGAGAAAAATGCCTAAATTTCCTTTATTGTTAGTTACAGCAAGCTGCTGAAGTTTCTCAACTGCGGGGAGCAAGGGTAATTTCTGCTGAAGATCTTCTGTTTTTGATGCGCAAAGATAAGGTAATATAAAATAATTTCATTATACTAAAATGCCAAATGGTGTGCTTAATTGAATTTAAATGTGGAAACTGTATACATTTGTTATATAACTTTCAAGTTAGAATCATAACTGATGTTTTAGTCTTCATAGTTTACACAACAAAATGAGTTCACTTCAAGAGAATTGATATTATTTTTACATGAGCAAAAGTACTATGTATAAACTATGCCAACAATTAATCCTCCCTTATCCTTATGTGTGTATTTAGATATTTTTATTGCTACATGATATTCACTAAATATTGACTCTGTGCTTTGTTGTCATAAATGAGATATAAGTGAATGGCATATTTATTTTTGTTCTCATTTTTGTAGATCAACATTCTTGGGATTATACTTTCATAGAGTAATTTTTTAAACTTCACTATCAAGAAACTTACCATCTAGTTTAAGAAATCTGTATGTGTGATCCAGTTAAAGAAGCACGTTAATATTTACAGAACTTCAAACTTGTGTAATTAGACAGAGAGGCTGTAGGATTTGTTGAAGTGAAGGTTTCTATTTAGAGTGAGGCACACACAATCTTATGTAGAAGGGACCAAGTACAAAGAAGCTAACCAGGATGCTGGTTCAGTAGTCAAGGCAAAGTATGATTAGTATGGTGGCTCTGAAAATGAATGGGAAGGAAGAATTCAGCGAGATAATGAAGAATAAGAATTTGCAGGACTTGGTAATTTCATTATACATTATAAGTCATATTGAAACTAGGAAGGCACACCTTGACAATGCTCTTTTACTATACAGTTAGACTATAAACCAGAATATCTTTACCAACCAAGGACATCACTGTGATATGATAGTTCCCAGTTTTCTCATCTCACTCTTCAAAATGGTAATTTTATTTATATGCTAACATATTCCAAAAAGGAATTTAAAGTACCTTAAACATTGGTAAAATATCAGATAAAATGAAATTAAAGTGATGAATGGAATCAGAGCAAAAAGAAAAGAAGGGTAGACATATGTACAGGTATATTTTTTTCCTCTTAATAATTCCAGTTTATATTCAGACAGTATTCATTGACTACGAAACTGTGTTTTACACATTGCACTAAGCATCTTCACTTCTTTTTTCATTAATTCCTCACAATAAGAATGTAAGATAGGTACAACTTTTCTTGTTTTGTAAATGAAATAAGTGAGATTCAAAGATTATATTATACTTCTGGCCCTGCTGAGCTTCAGTTGTAAAACTGCTTCATGTTTCCCTCTACAAAAAAAGGAAATGATTATATCTGTCTTTGTCTCAGGGCTATTGAAAATGTCAAATGACATACATGGATAGAACTTTGTAAAATGCCATATGTTTCAGCTATTATTAGAAATCTTAAACCTGACGATCAGGAACCAGTGATAATACATTCTGAGGATAACACACAACAAGCTACTACGAATTGCCCTTCATTTTAAAATTAAACAGTATTGTAGTCAAATAAATCTAAATAAGACCATCATTAAGACCTAACTATTATTCATCAGCTTTGATTTTCATAAAAATTTTTCTCAGATTACAGATTTTCCATAAATATGGCACATAAACCAACCCTTCTAACAAAAAGAAAAGATTCTCAGAATTTACAAAAAATAATAAAAGGATATTATTTGACTTTTTAAAGGAGTTGTTCCAAACTCATTGCTGGATGTTTATAAATCAATTTTCTTTTTCTTTTTCTTTTTCTTTTTTTTGAGTTGGAGTCACTCTGTTGCCCAGGCTGGAGTGCAGTGGCATGCTCATGGCTACCCCAGCATCGACCTGCTGGGCTCCAGCAATCCCTCCGCCTTAGCCTTCCAAGTAGTATAGATCAATTTTTAAAAATAAAATTTTGTCTTGAATGTATACAGAATTCTATAGCATAAGTATAGTCACCTTGGTATGGGGAGGATAATATCACAATCTTCAAAAAATTGTTTTAAATTTTTTATAAGGCAAAAAAACAGTTACAAAAAAAGTCCTGCATGTTAGTCAGCAATGGACCACATACAGTGCAATGATCTCATAAGATTATGATGAAGCTGAGCTGAAAAATTACTATCACCTAACCATCATAATACTAGTGCAATACGTTACGTGTCTATGGTGTGTCTGTGGTGATGCTGGTGTAAACAAACCCACAGTGCTGCTGGTGGTATAAAAATCCACCACATATAATTCTGTATAGTACATAATACTTGATAAAGATAATAAATGACTATACTACTAGTTTATGTCTTCACTATATTATTTATCATTTTCATAGATTATATTACTTCCATTTACTTTAAAAAAAAAAGTTAACTGTAACTCAGCCTCAGGCAAGTCCTTCAGGAGGCATTCCAAAGGAGGCAAAGATATTAAAGGAAATGACAGCTCCATGCCTGTTGTTGCCCCTGAAGACCTCCCAGTAGGACAAGATGTGGAGGTAGAAGACAGTAATACTGATGATTCTGACCCTGTGTGGGCCTATGCTACTGTGTGTGTTTGTGTCTTAGTTCCTAATTTAAAAATATTTAAAACCAAAAAAAGTTTTTTAAATATAAAAAAGTGTATAAAGTAAAGATACAAAGAAATAATATATTTGAATAGTTATATAAGATATTTGTGTTTCAAGCTAATTATTATTACAGAAGGATCAGAAGGTTTTTAAAAAATGTTTACAAAGTAAAAAGGTTACAGTAAGCTAAGGTAAACTTATTGAAGAAAGAAAATTTTTAATAAATACAATGTAGCATATGTACCACTTTTATGTAGTAGACAGTAGTGTACAGTAATGTCCTAAGCCTTCAAATGCACTTACCACTCACACACTGACTCACTGAGAGCAACTTTGAAATCCATTCATTGTAAGTCCCCTAGGCTTAAGATTTTTTATCTTTTGTATTGTATTTTTACTGTGGCTTTTCTATGTTTAGATACATGAATACTTACTATTGTGTTACCCTTGCCCACAGTATTTAGAACAGTAACATGTTGTATGTATTTGTAGCCTAGGAACAATAGACTATACCATGTAGCCTAGGTGTGTAGGAGGCTATACTGAGTTTGTGTAAATGTACTTTATGATGTTTGCAAAATGACAAAATCACCTAATGACTCATTTCTCAGAGCATATCCTCATCATTAAGTGACACATGATTATATTGTGATTCTGGAATATCTGGATACTTGTAAATGGAAAGTGTTTTTAAAAATACTTGTGGTTTATCTTTTATATTTAATTTGATGAGTACATTTTTATTTCATAGTATTATGCTGTGGATTACTGTATTTCCTCCAGTGATCCAGGGGTACAAGTTTATTAAATTTAGTTGACATAGTAGTCTTGAATCAGTAAAGTGAATATATGTATAATTTTTCTTACTTATTTTATATTTTTAATAGAAAAAACTTAGAAGACTGCTAAGATACATGTTTATCCGAGACTACAAATCAAAGATTGTCAAAAGCATAGATGAAGATGATCTCATAGAAGGTAACCTAAACAAAACAATAAATTATATTTAATATAAACAATGGCTTATGATACGTGTGCCAGATGACACATTTTGGAATGTCAATGTATCTATTCCGTCAGAGTAGAATATATGTACTCTTTAAAAGTAATATGGTTTGGAGATTGCCTAAATATTTATTAGTTGGCAGTTTAATTGTGTGATTTTTCTATTTATATGACTTCATAGGAATCTGGTTTTACAGCCTGGGCAACTTGGCAAGACTTCTTCTCTACAATATATTAGCCATGCATGGTGGCACACGCCTGTCGTTACAGCCTCTTGGAAGACTGAGGCAGAAGGATCACCTGAGCCCAGCAGGTTGAGGCTGTGGTAACTGTGGTTATGTCACCGCTCCCCAGCCTTAGCAACAGAGTGAGACTCTCACTAAAATTAAAATTAAAATAAATAAATAAATAACATGTACTGCTTTACATCAGACTGACATGAAACTAAAAATTTGTGTTGAAACCAGGCTTGGTGTCTCAGCCTGTAGTCCCGTGCCTTTGGGAGACTGAGGTGAGTGGATTGCCTGAGCCCGCAAGTTCGAGACCCGCCTGGGCAGCGAGACCTCATCTCTACAATAAAAAAAAAAAATCAGCCGAACGTGGTAGCGCACGCCTGTAATTCCAGCTACTTGGAAGGCTGAGGCAGAAGGATTGCTGGAGCCCAGCAGGTTGAGGCTGCGGTGGCCAGGAGCAGCCACTGCAATCCTTTTGGGCGACAGAATGAGACTCCAACTTAAAGAAAAAAAAAATTGTGTTGATACATAATATAATGATTTTAATAGGCATAATTCTGTGGTGGATTTAGAGAGCCAGAACTATTATTTATCCTTGAAATTAACACATGATTTTTTTGGTTAATTACCAATAAAAGATATCTGATATGACACCTTAATGTGATGTGTTATTTCTGTGCTGTTTGAAATCTAATGAAAAGCATAACACAAAGTTAAAAACCTTCTTTATTCAATCTGTCAACTCAATTCCCTATTAGAATATTTAGAAAAATATTAAGCCGGGCTCAGTGGCTCAGCCTGTAATCCCGCACCTTTGGGAGGCTGAGATGAGTGGATTGACCGAGCCTGCGGGTTTGTGACCTGCCTGGGCAACTTGGTGAGACCTCATCTCTACAATAAATCAAAAAATTAGCTAGGTGTGGTAGTGTGTGCCTATAGTTCCAGCTACTTAGAAGGCTGAGGTGGAAGGATCGCCGGAGCCCAGCAGGTCGAGGCTGCGGTGACCAGGAGCAGCCACTGCACTCCAGTCTGGGCGACAGAGTGAGACTCCAACTCAAAAAAAAAAAAAAAAAGAAAAAGAAAAAGAAAAATATTAGTGTTACAAAATCCAACAGTGCTGAACTAATTGAATCTAAATAAACATGTATTTTTAGAAATAGCTCATATGTTTTGTATTGATTATAGTCATTGCATAGTAGAATTCACTGTTAACTGATACACTGTAAATTAAGACACTAAACAAACTTTATTGTATTAAGAATTCCAGAAAACTAAAGTCAATAAATTTCAAAAGAGAACTAGTTACTTTCATTTGCCATCAACCAATCAAGTGAAATAGCCTTGCAAAAAAAAGACATTTCTGATGAAATATATTACACAATGTTACCTATTTAATATCACTGCAATTCTCATGTGATTTAATTTCTGGAAAATAGTTCTACAGATGAATTTTAATGTTTCTTTTTATGGAACACATAAAGAATACAGACTTGAAGCCGGGCTAGGTGGCTCAGCCTGTAATCCCGCACCTTTGGGAGGCTGAGGTGAGTGGATTGCCTGAGCCCGTGGGTTCAAGACCCGCCTGGACAGCGAGACCTCATCTCTACAATAAATCAAAAAGTAGCCGGGCGTGGTAGTGCGCGCCTGTAGTTCCACCTACTCGTAAGGCTGAGGCAGAAGGATCGCCGGAGCCCAGCAGGTCGAGGCTGCGGTGGCCGGGAGCGGCCACGGCACTCCAGTCTGGGTGACAGAGTGAGACTCCAACTCAAAAAAAAACACAAGAATACAGACTTGAAGCAAAACAGACCTGGATTCTAGTCAACCTCAGTTCTCTGCTTTCTCTGTGTATGGCCTTGATGGTCTCATTTATAAGAGGGGAATTATACCACTTAACATGTAGAGTTCTTGTGAGAATTCAGTGTAATATATGAAAAGCACTAGATATATCCCTGCCACTGAATAAATGATAGAGGTTAATACATATCTAATCCTGAGGCAGGACTTCTGCAATGGCTATGTCAGAAGCACGACAGACTCTCTACCCAGTGAAACACATTTAACTGCTAAAACAATTTTTTTAAAATCACTTAAAATCTCCAGAAATTGTCTTAAGCATATACATGGAAGTGGAGAAACACATTTAAGAAAATCTACTAAATCTTTTTAAGAACAGTGAGAATTTGTTGTATTTAAATCATGACCTGCTCTTATGGTCCTTCACCACCTCCTCCTACTTCCACTCTGCCACCTTAGCTCAGTGTGACAGAAGTTCTGCTCTGGGTGATTGTAGCTAAGGACACTGGACTCTTACTCCTCCAGCTCCCAGTTTAGGGCAACAATTCACTCAGAAGGGGCAGGAGACAGGCTTCTCTCATCCCTCCCAACTCCATGTTACAGAAGCTCTATTCTAGGCAGGCATAGCTAGGATGATTGGGGCTCCCTCCTTTCACTCATCCTCTACTTATAGGGTAAAAGCTCTACCTCAGACATGGCAGGCTGAGAATATTGGGTCCTGATTGCTGTCACCATAGCTCTCTCATGGAGAGCAAAGCTCCACACCAGAATGGTCAAACCTGTAAGACTAGGGGCTACTGTCCTTTTCTAGAGCTGCACTCTCAGATCCAGGAGAGTCTTTCCAGGAGAAGTTGATTGCTGCTCCAAACCCCAGTTGCAGTACAGTGATGCAAAGGTTCAGCTCAGGGGGAGGGGCAGGCCTTAGGAATGGAGAATTCTGCAGTTCTCCGTAAGGAGACTGACTATTTGGAACAGAGCAGAAATTTACACCTAAGTACATTGTGAAATAAAAGAATAGAGAACCTGGTGGTGAGCAATTAAAAAGAGGCTTGTAGCTTCATAATACTGGTGGCAACAAGTAAAGCAGTGGGTCAGCTGGAAGTTAAACAGAGGAAACAAGGGAAAGAGATAGCTTAGAAGAGCCTTCCTATGGTCAGCAAAACGGAAAGACTGCCAACACTTTGATTTTTCGAAAGGGCTCTGTTATTTAGATCAACGAACCTCTGGTGCAATTTATGCTCAAGGGTATTATTAAAAACAGTAGAGAAAACAGCTATCAGTTAGTGGAGTCAGAACAGTGAGAAACTTAACTGGGAGATCAAGAAAAGTGGAAGCCTTACTAAAATTGTAGTCATCCCTGGTTGTGGAGAAGACTCTTTGCATATTAATGGCTCTACCCTCTGAGAAACAACAGCAGAGGCTGCATACTGAAAGGGAAGAGACTTCATTGTACTAGTTACAAGTCACTAATGTTAGTGACTTAGCTAAGTCACTAACCAAATAAACAATCAAACACTGACAATAAGCCTCAGGAAGGAGAGGGACTTATTATCTAGAGTTACTACAATATATTATCTAAAATATCCATTTTCAACAACAACAAAACACTAAATATGCCAAATATCAGGTAAATGTTATCCATAAGAAGGAAGAAAAAATGTAGAGGCAGATAATAAAAGTGGCCTTTTAGGGGCCCAGATGTTGGACTTAGCAGACAAAAACTTCAAAGCAGCTATTACAAATATGTTCAGGTAAATAAAATAAACCATGTTTAAAAAACAAAAGGATGACTCATATTTTTGTTGATACTCATAAAAAATAGAATTATAAGAAAAGAAAATAGAAATTATGAAGTTCAAAATTGCAATGACTAAAATTAAAAATTTAGAAGAGGATCTCAACAATAGTTTTCAACTTGCAGAAAAATCAGTGAGCTTGAAGACATTATTAAAGATTATGCAATCTGAAGAACAGAGAAAAAATCATGAAGAAAAATTAACAGAGTGATATGTGGAGTACCATTGTATCAACATACATATAAGTAGGAGTACCACATGAAGAGAAAGAGAAAAGGAGCAGAAAAAAATATCCAAAGAAATAATGACTGAAAACTTCCCAAACTTGATAAAGAATTTTCATTATACTTACACAAGCATCTCAACAAGCTTCAGTTAGGGTAAACTAGAAGAACCTATTCAAGGACTCTATGTAATAAAAATGTTGAAAGACAAGGAGAAAATCATGAAAACCACAAGAGGAAAGCACACCATCACATACTAGGGAGCCCCAACAATATTAACAACTGACTTCTCATCCACAATAGAGGTCAAAAGGCAGTGGAATGACACATTCAAAGTGTGGAAATGTTGGCTGCCTACATGCATACATTCTTAAGTCCTTTCTGGATAGGTTGTGCCCTCTTACATGCTGAAGTCTTCTTTGTTGACATAGGCCAGAGGCATTGATGTGCAGCAGGTTTCTTTAGTCATTAACTATGACCTTCCCACCAACAGGGTAAATTGTATCCACAGAATCGGTCCTGGTGGCTGGTTTGACCATAAGGATGTGGCTATTAATATGGTGACAGAAGAAGACAAGGGGACTCTTCAAGACCGTGAGACCTTCTGCACCACCTCCATTGAGGAGATGCCCCTCAATGTTGCTGACCTCATATGAGAAGGCCTGTCTTGCTACTTGTCCTAGCCAAGGTTCAACCTTGAGGACCTGAGGAGCAACAGAAGGGGGGAGAGAAGGGAGCCAAGGGATGGACATCTTGTCATTTTTTTCCTTTGAATAAATATCACTTTTTGAGGCAAAAAAAAAAGTTCAGAAAGGAAGAAAAAAAAAATCTTCGCAAGAAACTTATATCCAGCAAAACTATCTTTCAAAAATGAGCATAAAAAACATTCCTCAATAAACAAAAACTGGGAGAATTCCTTGCTATCAGATTCATATAAGAACTACTAAAGGAAGTTTTTTAGGATAAAAGCAAGTTGTACCAGACTGTAGTTAGAATCCACACACCTATAAAAGATAATTAAGTACATAAATATAAGACATAGTAAGATTGTATATTTCTTTTTCTTATTTTAAACTGA
Organism: Carlito syrichta; assembly: GCF_000164805.1. Classification (NCBI taxonomy): domain Eukaryota; kingdom Metazoa; phylum Chordata; class Mammalia; order Primates; family Tarsiidae; genus Carlito; species Carlito syrichta. The sequence continues at coordinate 85,564 of NW_007085983.1, forward strand.
TTTATAAAGCAACTGTTCAAAATAATATGTATATATAGAATTCTAATGTTGGGTCTATAACATTTAGAAATGTAATAATATTTGACAATAACAACACAAATGAGATAAGTGATAATAAGACTATATTGTAGGAAGGTTTTAAGGGTGGAGCCCTTATGAGATGAGTTTAGTGCTCTTCTAAGAAGAGATACAAAAGAGTTGCTTCCTGTGTCTCTGCTTTCTACCATGCAAAAATAAAACACAAGCATGGTCATCTGTAAATAAGGAAGCCGGCCTTCACCAGGTACCAGATCTGTTGACACCTTAACTTGGACCAGCCTCCAAAACTGTGAGAAATAAATGCCTGCTGTTTAGGCTACCCAGTCTGTTGTGTATTTGTTATAGCAGCCTGAACTGACTAAAACAGACAGATATGGAAAACCCACAGCTGACATCATACTTAATGATGAAAGACCAGATGCCCCCTTCCACCTCCACTACCACCACCAAAGATTAAGGGATGAGACAAGGTTGTCTACGCATGCCACTTATATGCAACATTGTACTGGAGATTTTAGCCAGGTGCTTAGGCAAGAAAAGAAACAAAGGACATCCAGGTTGGAAAGGAAGAAGTAAAACTATCTCTGTTTACAGATGACATGATCCTGTGTGTAGAAAATTACAAGAAATCCACTAAAAATCTATTACAACTAATAGATGAGTTCAGCGTGATTGCAGGGTACAAGATAAACATGGAAAAATCAAGTGTGTTTATGTATGCTAGTAATGGAAATTCAGAAATGAAATTAAGAAAATTATGCCATTAACAATAGCTTTAAAAAGGATAAAATATTTTGGAATAAAATTAATCAAAGACATGAACACTGAAAACTACAAGATATTTTCTTTAAAAGAAAGAAGGTCTAGATGGAAATGGAAAGACAACCTGTGTTCATGGATTGGAACATTCAATATTATTAACATGGTAGTGTACCCCAACTTGATTTGTTGATTTCATCTGCTTTTTTTAAAGAACCAATCGGGGTGATTCTACCATTCATATGGAAATGCCAGATTGTGGCATGGAAATGACCCATATTCTATGTCTTGATGGACCTAGACTAGTCAAAACAATCTTGATAAAGACAAAGTTGTAGAACTCATACTTACTGAGTTCAAAACTTACTGTAATTAAGACAGGGTGGTACTGGCATAAGGATAAGCATATTGGTCAATGGAATGGAATGGAAGCTTTCACATTTAGGGTCAGTTGATTTTGACGAGTGTTTCAAAACTGTTCAATTGAGAAAGAATAGTCATTTCAACACATGGTACTGAGTCTACTGGATATCCACATATAAAAGAAATAATTTGGGTCCCATCATAACACACAAATACACAAAAGTTAACTCAGTAGAGGATCATAGACCTAAATATAGGGACTCAAATTATAAAATTCTTAGAAAGAAATACAGGAGTAAATGTTCATGATAATAAATAATGGACTCAGCCCAGATGTCTGCCAACTGATAAATGGATAAATAAGTATGGAATACTCATACAAAGGAATATTTTTTGACTATAAAAAGGAATTAAATTCTGATATATGCTGAAACATAGATAAATCTTGAAAATATTAAGTAAAAAAACAATCACTGATGCCATATATTTCTGTTTATGTGAAATGTCTAGAATAGGCAAATCTATAGAGACAGAATGTAGAGTAGTGGTTGCCTGGAGCTGGGGGAGGGGAGGGTTGAGATAGAGAATTATTTAAAGTCCCATTTCTCAGATTCAATTAACTAAATCTTAGTTCAATAGAATTCTAAATAATATATTTATCCTTCTTTATGGCTGCATAATATTCCATTGTGTGTATATTACCACATTTTCTTTATCCAGCAACTTGGATGGATTTGGAGTTGATCAGTGATCTATCACAGTAACAAAGAACAGAGTACCATATGTTCTCACTCATAAGCAGACCTTGAACAATTACAATACTGTAAGAAAGTGTTTGGGAGTAATGGGAAACTGTCAGGGGAGGGGAGAATGGGATTGGCAGTTGAGGGAAACTGCCAGGGGAGAGAGGGGCATGCCTCATCAACAAGGGTACCTGCATAATCAATGTTTGTATACCTAACTCTGCATTGTACCCCACATCTTTATAATAGAAAATTTTTTTTAATTCTAAATAATAAACTCCAGAATTTTTTTTTTTTTTTTTGAGTTGGAGTCTCACTCTGTCGCCCAGACTGAAGTGCAGTGGCCGCTCCCAGCCATCGCAGCCTCGACCTGCTGGACTTCAGTGATCCTTCTGCCTCAGCCTTCCGAGTAGCCAGAATTACGGGCGTGCGCTACCATGCCCGGCTGATTTTTTGATTTATTGTAGAGAGGAGGTCTCGCTGCCCAGGCGGATCTCGAACCCGCGGGCTCAGGCAATCCACTCACCTCAGCCTCCCAAAGGCGCGGGATTACAAACTGAGCCACCGAGCCCGGCCTTTAATTACTTGGAAATTAAGAGATGTACTCTTAAATAATTCAGAGATCAAAATGGATATTATGAAAAGCAAATACTTTGTACAAACATCTCTAGGACTCAGTGAGCGTAGTCTTGGGCATTGAAATGAGGAAAATGCTAATAAAATTAGGCTAATAAAATTAGGAGTAAGTATAACGAGAAAGGAAAATCTAATTGTAGGACATTAGATATGATCTAACCTAATGGAAAGACATGTCATTCTCTCAGACAGAAGGCGATATCACAAATATATCAATTCAACCAAAATTAATAAATAAAATGAATATATCTAGATTTAATTTCAGTAAGGTTTTCTGTTAAAATATTCTAACATATCTATGGGGGAATAAATATTCATGTGTAGCTAGAAAAAGTTTGCAAAAGAAATGAAATGGAAGAATAAGAATATACTATGAAGCCTATGGTGGCATAGAAGATGAGACGTATATAGATCAGTGAAACAAACTAGAAAATCTAAGAAAAGAATCTGGAGATATAAGAATTTAAGATATGACAAAAGGACAGTTCAGTAAGAAAATATTGCATTACTTAATCACTGGTACTATACGTGTAACTAGCCACTATTTGGAAGAGAACAAACGTGAACATAGAAAATTTACCATATACAAAATAAATTTCAGACATAGTAAAGAAAAACAAACAGAACAACACAACAAAAATCTGTAAAAAAAATATGCGACATTGCATTTACAATCTGTAGAGCTGGAGAGAAGACATCTCAAAGAAAAGTTATAAAAGATAAATTTTTCTGACATTGTAAAAATTTTAAATTATTTTATAGCCAAAAAATGCCCTAAAATCCATAGGCAAATGAAAGGCTAGAATAAGTATTTTTATTTCAGGTGACAAAGGGTAGTATAAAAGAGCCTTGTAAATTGACAAGAAAAAGACAACCCAATTGAAAATGGGCAAAGGATAAAAAATAGGCAATTAACAGAAAGTCTTACTCAGCTGACAAACATATAAGGAAAATGTTTAGATTCAATAAGGAAATTCAGTATTTTAATCACAATGATATATCACTTTATACTCATCATATGTTTCCCGTGGAGAGGAAAGGCACTCCTCATTGTTGTTGGAAATGTGAAGGGTTAATGGAAAAAAACCTGATAACATTTGTCAAAATGTAAAATGTTTGTACCCTTTAAATCATTAGTTTCACTCTTGTGAATCTATGCCATAAAAATAAAACTAGCCATACAAAACACCATATGAATTTCCCCCTCAGTTACAAAAACCAGAAACAAAATATATGCCTATTAACATGGGATTGGTTGGAAAGCTGTGGTACATATATAGTATACAATATTATCTAGCCCTTATGAAGGAATCAGGGCTATACCAGTGGATAGATTTTTCTCTCATATTGACCAAGAAATGTGAAGTGCCAAAAAAAAAAAAAATAAAGAGGAGGAATATTAAAAGAATGCCCTTCTAAAAATTAAAAATGAAAAATACACTTCAATAAATTAATGTACTTATGTGGCTATATGAGCATGGAGAAATATATGGATGGTACATATTGAGTGATTAAAATTAGTTACATATTGTAAGTTGACTAATAACACAAAAGGGATGAAAATGGGAAAAGGCAATCAAGCATTTTAATTATACTTATAGATATGTATTAAAGCTTTTTGAAATAAAATTTTTAAAGGAAACAATGAAAAGAAAAATTATCTATGGACCAGAGAATAGTAAAGATTCTTGTGTCTGTATTGGTGTATATACATTTTAAATGTTCTATAGCCTTAGTCTGTCAAATTTTGAAAGATGTATTCAAATATCTCAAAATGATTGTGCTTTTTATTAAGTTTTCCTTTGTGTTATTCACTTTGCTATTATTTTGGTGCAAAAAAAGTGTGTGGCTGTTCATCTTCCCTTTGTTAGTAGATAATATTTTATCCTGTCTTATTTAGTGTTTTTGGTCTTGAACTGTATTTCCTAGTATTAATGTTATCAGTTCTGCTTTATTTGCTTATATTTGCCTAGTATATCTTACTCATTTTTTCTAATATCATTTTGTTTCAGATGTGTCTATCATAAATACTATATAACAGTATTCTTTTTCCAAATGTGGATGGCCCCTGCCTATTTTTATAAAGGATTTTAATCAGCCCTTTCACACTTATTTTGGTAATTGATCATTTGGTTTTATCTTGTTAGTCTAATTTGTGACATGAATAAATGATTTAATTTTGTGTGACTTACACTTTTATTTTGTATGCAAAAAAAATTTAGGATTATTCTGAGAGAATTTCAATTCTGAATTTTACATGCAGTTTTTAATATGTGTAATGATTAGTGTCAGTGTAAACCTATTGAAAACTTTTTTTTTTCCTTCATGAAGACAAATTGAGTGGCAGCAATAATGCAAACAAAAGACAAAAAACTGCTCAGGACTTCCTTAACTCTATTGACCAGACAGGAGAACTTTTGGCAATGTTTGAAGATGATGAAATTGATGAAGTTAAACAAGAAAGAATGGAGGTATAGTACATTTTTCCTTTTTTACAGAAATAAAACACCATTGCAGTGCCTATGCTATTTGCTTCTATTATTATGTTCTTTAAATGTTGTCTGAAATCTCTAAATCAATGGTTTTATGTCTGACAGCAGCAGTGTGCAGAGGGGTAACCCTTGACTTTGGGAAACAATTTTTCTCCATTTCCTTTTTTGAAAATGAATAAATCTCCTTACCCTGGGTTTGACATTTACTGATTTTATTTTATTCCATAAAAGTTAATTTGTAATTAAGTATTTATGGGGTTTTTTGGTCCCAAATTATCCAGTTAACTTTGTCAACAAAGTGATTCTTACTGCTTTTGTGTTGCTATATAACGTAAAGAGTTATTTTTCAGGCTATATTGCAGACTGTGGTTGAACTTACTAGCTAGGTAGCATCGAGGGCAATTACATGCTTTATATCACTGTAACACAAAGTTAGTGACATGTATTTGGATTCTCTGGATGTGTCTTAACAACGAATATGAAAATTGTATGACTTCTATTTACCATTAACTATCTATACTTAAAATTATTGTCTTTAAATATTTCAGGAAAAATAAAAGTTATGATTTCTTTTATTTGAGTGCCTTCCAGATTACAAGGTAGTATTCTTATAGTCTGCATTACTGTTATTATACTTTTATACTTTCTATTTTTATACTTGTAAGACTCTCCATGGTTCCCCTGCTCTTTAAGTTGGGCAAGAGAGGTAATTTCAAAATTTTCAAAGATTGTGCTAAGTGCCAACTGTATCATAGTCTCTGTACATGTTAAAAATATAATTATTTCATGTTAAATTTGGAGGAAGTCCAATAGACATACATGCTTTATAAACTTTAACAACCTTCTTTAAAGAATTAGTATGCTTAGATCAAGAACTGATCTAAAGACAGCGTTCATTTAGGTATCAATTACCTTAGAAATGTGTGGTTATCTTGGTTTGGTACAACGGCAAATGGTTTTAGTTCAACTTTGCCTTGGGCCAGAAACACGCTAAGTTGTCCAAAGCAGATGATAAACATACACTTCTGATGTCATTATGGCCTAAACAGGATATGATTGTTTAGTGGCATGGCTTCACTTATGATGTATTACCCAGACAGCAAATATTGTTTATGCTTTATTTTAAAAATATTTTTATAAAAGTGAACATTAAGAAAGTTTCATTAAGGAAGGATGCTACATAAAACATTAGTGAAATTGTTCAAGTAACTTTTCAATTTTGATGGGAAAATCTTGGCTAACCAAACCTATTGCCCAGAAGGACATTCCACAATCAAGGAGAAGAGAAGAAATGGAGCATTTTGTAACACTAAGCTCATAATAGCAGGCTACTGTAGGCTTGGAAAACTGATGAGTCAGTAAGCTACTCAAGTCAATAAAATTTCTGGAAATGCAAGGTAGCAAAAGCTTGGGCACTTATGCAGTCTGTATACCTCTTCCTTGTAGTATTACATGGTAGAAACCAGGATGGTAAGATATCACTAGTTGAAAAAAATAACTACAGTGAAAGTCAGCTTCATCTGTACAATAAACATTACATTGGAAGCTTCTTTAAGCTTTATTCATAACAAAAATCTTCTCTAACCAAGAGAACAAGTAGTTTTGATAGTCTACTCATCCAAATAACAGAGTTTCACCAAATAAAAAAAAATGCTGGACTTGTAGACAAAACTGTAGAAAGTGGAACCATTAAGAACATAGTCCTTGCCTGCTTCTAATTTGACAGGTTATAGTTTCAAGAGTAAACCACAACTGTGGCAGTCCATATGAAACCACTTTGGACTCACAGACTGCAATCTCTTGCTTTAAAAGTACAGTAGAATAATCAGTCCTGGCATCATTCAGTGATTTAATTTTCTTCTAAGCATCACTTATAGTTGCAGAAATCTTGTTTACTACCTTCTCCTCTAGAATGTATTAAAATGGTATAGACCTACCAACAAGGCTTAATTTTCGTTTTCTTTCTTTATAGACATAAAAACTCACTTGGGATTCTAGCTTTTCCTAAAAACATAGAGCAAGCTTACAAAAAACTGAGTTCTTTCCTGTTATTTTCAGCTAATATATTTGTGCTTGTCTTTTTGTTTTACCCATTACTTACTTTGTTACTATTAAGTATCATGTGACTTGAAATATGAAAGATGTCTGAATTTTTACATCTAGTTTGCCTAGCTCATCCATCGTCATGATAGTTAGCTCTAACCCTCTTTAATTTTCTCTAGCACCAGATTATAAAAACTGGGTGTATCTACAGTAGAGATCCATGATCATGATCTCTGAACATCCTTCTAAATTATCAAATAAATATTAACATTCAGAGTGTTCATGTATTTGAGGAACTGAGAAAGAGAAGCAGGGAAATGGTATGCATAAGAATATCTATAAATACAGTTCCCCTCCAACCACTCCATTTCTACCCTCCTCTGTCCTAAAGTGAGGCAGGTGTGTTTTACTGTCAGTAATGTTTCTTTCATTCTAATTTTCTGAATTTGAATCATCTGATTTGTCAACCAAAGAATCAGTCACAGAAAACTTTAAATACCTTTGGACTTTCCTAATGTGGAGGAACTGTGGTCACTCACAGAAGAGCCCTGCCTAAGACCCAGGTACTCTGCTGTTGAGCAGCCTGAGAAGCTCAAGTTTATCATTAATCAAATAAATTATCCGGGCTAATAAGCCACTACATTTATAAGAGGTTGTAAACAATGGACACTTAAAAAGTTGGATGAACTCTGCCTCCAGACTAATTCTTAAATTGATAAATGAAAATAAGAGAGCAAGGATTAGAGCTTACCAAAGAAAGCATCTTTTAAACAGATTGGAGTGCAGAAAATTCCTAGTGACGGTCTTTCTTGTACTCTGAGGCTTAATACTGGAATCTAGAGAGAAAAAAGAATGGTGTACATAAGATTTAAGGTACCTTTAAAGATGTTTTAATAAGCTTTAGATTGAATAAGATCCAAAGTGGCTGCCTGAATTTCCTTAACCTGAAATGAACTGGTCAAAGATTTTAAAATACAAAGTTTCTCATAAAGGCTTTATAGGAGAAATTAAGTATATCATTCACTTGTGCCCAAGTTAATATGGTTATGATCTCTGGGAGTTTTGAGTCCCAGGGTTATCATTTTTGAAGGTAAGTGAACCAGAAAACTCACTGAAGAAGCAGAGAGGTGGATGGATGTGGAAGTTGTCCATCTCCTGTTTCTGAAATGTCTTTCTACTATTCTTGTTTCTACCAATTATGAGTTTTTTAATTATAAGAGAAAGGGAAGGCCGGGCATGGTGGCTCTACCTGTAATTCCAACACTTTGGGAGGCTGAGGTGAGAGGATTGCCTGAGCCCAGATGTTTGAGACCAGCCTGGGCAACTTAGTGAGACCTTGTCTCTACAATAAATCACAAAAACTAGCTGGGCATGGTAGTGTGCATCTGTAGTTCTAGCTACTTGGAAGGCTGAGGCAGAAGGATCACCTAAGCCCAGCAGGTTGAGACTGTGGTGGCCGTGAGCATGCCGCTGCTCTCCAGCCTGGGTGACAAGTGTGAGACTCCAACTCAAAAAAAAGAGAGGGAAATAAAATGCCTATAAAACTAACAGTCTAGAAATGTCTTAGATAAGATTTAAGTTAAAAGAAAAAAAGCTAATCTAAGTAAGATAAATATTTACAAATACCACAAAGATTTAAAAGGTTGAATTAAAAACTGAGACTTAAAAATTTCAGTGTATATGGAATTAATAAATGAAGAAAGAATTATTTACTAGAAAGATATAGTTTATATATATAAAATATATACAGGTATATATATACATTTATATTTCATAAACATTTATATATGCATATGCATTAAAAACATACATATACTATGCCCATATATGTAAGCACTATAGAGGAAAAGAAATGTAATTTTACTAGATTTCTTAAAGAGTAAAAGAATAATCAAAAGCATTTCAGCCAACCCAAATGCAACATTGATTTTTGAAAAAAGATAATTTAAGGAGAAAACCTTTAAAATGGAATAAAGTCAGTAATTTTGTTAAAGATGCTGTCTATAGTGAAGACATAGTAGGTACAAAAAAGTGAATCATCAAATTCCAGAACATTGAAGGCTTCTGCTAGTGCAAGAAGAGGTCACAGAAATGCATTTGTTGTGGAGACTAGAACACACCACTCTCAATTCCTTAGCAGATTGATTTAGGGGGGGGAAAAGATTTTAATAAATATCTAAGTTTATCTATTGGATACATATACAACATTTTACAAAGGAGCAGCAGTTTAAAATCCAGGAAATTCCAAGGATTCCATTAGGTGCTTTAGGGAAAGCAGGAAAGGTTTGGTGGTACTCCAGCCTCCATGCTATCCCCACATCTTCTTCAACCAGTACCTCTTCTACTTTAGGTAATGACTCTGCATATCATCAGTTAACAGTGTTTCACTCTTTTGTAAAAATGTAAGCCGAGCTCAGTGGCTCAGCCTGTAATCACAGCACTTTAGGAGACCGAGGTGAGTGGATTGCCTGAGCCTGTGGGTTCGAGACCACCCTGGGCAACTTGGCGAGACCTCATCTCTACAGTAAATCAAAAATTAGCCGGACGTGGTAGCACAGGCCTATAGTTCCAGCTACTTGGAAGGCTGAGGCGGAAGGATTGGCAGAGCCCAGCAGGTCAACAGTGTGGTGGCCCTGAGTATGCTGTGACACTCCAGCCTGGGTGATGGAGTGAGACTCCAACTCAAAAAAAAAAAAAAAAAGTGATCCCAATCTGCGGAGGCAGCAAAACACTTCGATGTACCCTGTGAGCAGTTTCAAAGGGAGCCCATATTCTTTGCCCTGCTGGGGAAATCCACATCCACCAGTGACATGTTGGACAAACTTGAAAGACGGTGG